>NC_134786.1:64505101-64522601 GCF_046742065.1 Oratosquilla oratoria
CAACACATATGACTCCGTAAACGTCTCTGGTGCATTATCCCACACTACTATACACCATATTTGTATTATCATCTGTTTTCTTTGACCAGCTGGCGAGCACTACCAGCTGAATTCCTTTATTAGCGTAACTTTTGTAACAAGCTGTGTCCATTTACAGCTTGGAGCTGGTCATCGTTCATGAGAAGGATAAAGTTGCTGTCCATGCCAAGTGTGAACGTTGTCGAGAGTTGTTTCTACATGGCTCATGATCAAACCTGCGAGTTGTTGAACCACGCATTCTCATCTATTTTGTATTATTTATGACATTTTCTATCATGATGTTCCTGGTTCATTTGGAAGTCTTATTAGAAAAAGAGGAAATGACATATCTCAACATTAAAGGTGTTTGTTGTGCTATCTGTTCCTGATTGATTTTATCGGATTGGGAGGGTGCCGATTCTTATTTGCTATTACTGGGATCCCATAGTATTTTTTCGTGATATTCCTCATCAAATATTGGATTTTTTCCATTTCAGAGCATTGTATTATATACTGTCTGCATATATCTCTCGGTGGAAGATCTGAATACATGGTTGGCTAGACGCGCTCGAAATGCTTTTACGTGATCCATTATTATCAAAGACTCTTGTATTAGCTTCCGGATTTCTCTGTTGCATCTTCTTCGTCACATGTTCACTTCTCTGTCATATACCGGCCCACGGATTTATATCACAATGTTATTCTCAAAATGGACAAACACACGGGTTGCGCGCACATACACATGCTCGTAAAGTCTTGCACACACGCACACACACACACATACACACACACACACACACACACACACACACACACACACACACACACACACACAAGTGTATATGTGTGATTCACCATGGTTTTGGATCACATGCTGACCTTGTGATCGACGGCTGTTACCCTCCCATATGAGAGCTTTAGAGCTGCCCGAGCTCCACACACCCATCCCCACACTCAAGGGGCATAGTAACAGTTTTCATTGACCTAGTGAAAGCTCTCACGTCCTGAGCAAGACTCGAACCCAGTCATCAGCAATTGGATCCTGCTTGCCCCTGCGTTGGCAGCTAGTGAAGCTAACAATTACATCAACAATCAGTGTATTTACCTTACTGTGCCTAAATGGATTTACCCAATAGGGGTATACAAGAACGGAGCAACGCTCGTGGGGTCCTGTCTCTTATGCTCCAACTACCTCACCTCACTTCAAATTGTATATGTGTGTCTACTTGTATGTGTTTATACATGTATTTATGAATGCATTTTTTCAATGTACGCCTGTATGAATATAGACAGATAGAAGAATATATATATATATATATATATATGTAAAGATATAGATATAGACATATATAGATACAGATATAGATACAGACAACCTGTACACAACTCTATGTTCAAACCCATGTAATCCGTTTAGAATGAGAATTTTAATGCCCATCACACTGATTGGTTAGATTTTTTCTTTTTTTTTTTTTTTTTTTTTTTTTTTTTTTTTTGTGTGTGTGTGTACAAACGCACACGGAATATTACGTATAATTACTGGGAAGCAATGTTCAACGTTTGGTTGGCATTCGTACCTTTGGTTTATATGTATATGTATATATGTATATGTATATGTATATGTGCATGTGTATGTATATGTATATGTATAAATACATGTATATATATAATATATATATATACGTATATATATATATATATATATATATATATATATATATATATATATATATATATATATATATATATACTGGGGAGCAATGTTCAACGTTTAGTTGGCATTCGTACCTTTGGTTTATATGTATATGTATATGTATATATATATGTATATATGTATATGTATATGTGCATTTGCATGTGCATGTGTATGTATATGTATATGTATATGTATATTATGATATACTGTATATATATATATATATATACGTATGTATATATGTATATATATATATATATGAATATGTATATGTATATGCATATGTATATGTGGATGTGTATGCGCATGTACATGTGTATGTACATGTGCATGTATATGTGTATGCATATGTGTATGTATATATGTATGTATATATGTATGTATATGTGTATGTATATACGTATGTATATGTATAAGTATATGTGCATGTCTATATATATATATATATATATATATATATGAATATATATATATATATATGTATATGTATATGTGGATGTGTATGCGTATGTACATATGTATGTACATGTGTATGTATATGTGTATGCATATGTGTATGTATATAAGTATGTATACATGTATGTATATGTGTATGTATATACGTATGTGTATGCGTATGCGTATGCGTATGTGTGTGTCTACGTATATGCGTATGTATATGTGCATGTATATGCGTATGTGTGTATGTTTATGTATATGTGTATGTATATGTACATATGTATGTGTGTGTATGTGCGTATATGTGTATGCGTATGTGTGTACGTATATGTGTATGCGCATGTGTATGTGTATATGTATGTGATTCACAATGATCTTGGATCACGTGTTGGACTCGTGATCGACAGCTATTTCCCTCCCGGAAGGGAGCTGAAACCTTCTATGGGTAATACTACCTTACACGCACACACACACCCAACTCCCCGCCCACAAGAGATGGAGTAACGACCAGCAGCGCAGCGATACTGAAATCATTTCAGCCCTGGGCGGGATTCGAACCCGGACCGCCGTAGTGGCAGCAAGGAACTCTACCACTGCGCCACAAGTCCTGTGTTTATGTGTGTATGTATATGTACATGTATATGTATATGTACATGTATATGTACAGTATATGTATAGTATAAGTACATTTATACATATATGGATATGTATACGTAGATATGTTAAAACACATTTAAACATACGTACAGTATACACAATTAACTGTGACCACGTACTGGATTTTTTTTTTCCTGGTTGGCATAGAAACCGATAGATAACAAACTTTTTGTATAATCTCTCGCTCGACGACGACGGAGTGGGAAGATGTAGGCGACATGGCGTCACTGCATCCAAATCCTGTTTGTTTTGGTTGCCCTGGTAACGGGTACCATGGGTTCTGTAGCATAAGATCAACATTCCCTGGTTCAGACAAGTGACTGTAGCGTTTATTTTAATATCTTTTGGGAAAACGACGTATATTATAGCTTTTAGTTCCGGCTGGTTTTATAAAGGGAAAATAGAGATCATCATTGATATAATCTTATTCTATTTTGTTTGACCTCTTCGGTAATTTATTTTTCTTTTGTGAAGTATAGGGGTAAGCTGAAGACATGGATTAGTATTGAATTAAGAAACGTGAATGAGAACATAGAACATAAGAATAATAAACGAATGAATATATAATTAGACAAAATAAGTAAATAAATAGATAGGCATGTAGAATTAGGAAATAAAAAAAAGTGAGGGGAAGAGGTGTGTGATTTAGGAGCGAGATTCCAACGGAGAATCAGCAGGAGGAAAAACGACGCCGACTCAAAACAAGGCCGATTCCTCGTAAACCTCAAAATTCCCATCACATATCTTTCCAAGTTCAGATCGTAAATCTCAACTTTATTAATGAATCACATACTCGCACGCATATGTGAGTGCATGTCCTCACATGCGGGCAATCGACGAGATATGAAGAAAACGCGTGTCAGGAATTGTGAACGTACTTGTGGCTTGACTGATGACAGGAGAGGAAGGAGAGAGAGGAAGAAGCAAGGAAGAGGGAAGGAATAGGAAGAGCATGTGAAGGAAAATGAAGATCGCTGACCTCTGGAAGAAGGGAGGAAGAGAGCTGACCTCTGTTAGGCATTAAGGAAGAAAGCTGACCTCTTCTTCCTCAGAGAAAGGAAGAGGGACAGACAGACGGAGGGAAATACGGGAAGAAGTGGCACCAGAAGGAAGAACCTCTCTAGGGACGAAGGGGGGGTGAGGGGGAAGTGACAAAGATGGGTTTGGCACTTGAGTAGTGCCACCGGAGAGTGTCAGCTGGCGTCGATATTCTGTCACATAAACCAGAGGTGGTTCCATCGAAATACTCCTTCTCTATATTTCTCTCTCTCTCTCTCTCTCTCTCTCTCTCTCTCTCTCTCTCTCTCTCTCTCTTTCTCTCTCTTTCTTTTTTATTTTAGTATTTATTGTCGCTGCCACCAGACCAAGCCCTCATCAGCAGTGAAAGGGTTGATAGATAAATTTCATTTGAACTTACAAACGCGCACACAAAACACACATATATGTGCATATATATATATATATATATATATATATATATACATATATATATACATATATATATATAAATATATATATGTATATATATGTATGTATATACACACACACACACACACACACACACACACACATATATATATATATATATATATATATATATATATATATATGTATATATATATATGTAGACATATGTATATATATGTATATGTATATATATATATATGTATATATATATATATATATGTATGTATGTATGTATGTATGTATGTATGTATGTATGTATGTTGAGAGTTATTGACACCTGGTATCAAGAACCCCATCACACTGCCACAGAACAAGCTGGTCAGACATCCAGAAGGAGATCGACAGTGTCCACCAACTACTCATCAATAATGGATACTGTCACTAACTCTTAGAAGAGTTAGTGACAGCTGGTGCGAGTACCAAGAACCTCATCACACTGCCACAGAACAAGAAGGATCTACTCACCGCTTATTTCATAAGTACCACATGTCCAATAAGTATAAAGATGATGAAAAAAAAAAAAACATTATTAAAATAAATGTGACCCCTATGAAAGAAGGTGACAAATTATCACTCATAATTTGTTACAGGAAAAAGAAGAAATTTTTTCTAATTCTGAGAAACAACACCGCCCCGAGACCTCACGGAATTCGTCTATCCTATGAAGTGTACAAATTCACTTGCCCAGAGGAGGACTGTACGCCTCTATCTATCTACGTGGGAAGAACAACTACCACCCCGTCTAGACGAGTCACCCTCTGCCTTCAACAAGGATGATCTGAACACCACCTTTGGGCCCACCACAGACGCCATCTCGACATAGAAACCATGATGATTTTTTTGTTTTATTTTCTGTATTGCGTGTTTAATTTTGTCAATATAAGTTCTCAGTGTTTTTTTGGAAATTCACCTCTTCCCCCTCTCTCTTCCACAGAAGTCTACCTTTCGAAAGCTTACGAAAGAAATTGATTTCTAATTCATTTGCTTTCATTTTCAACAGAATATGCTTGAACAAGACTCTCCTGCCACACTTCACTAATATATGTATATATATGTATATATATATTTATATATATATATATATATATATTTATATGCATATATATATACATACACACACACACACGCACACACACACACACACACACACACACACACACACACACACACACACACACATATATATATATATATATATATATATATATATATATATATATTCAATATATATATATACATATATATATATGCAATAAAAACACTAGGAGCGTGTGTTCACAAATGCGTAAATAACCACTAGGAAAAAGTAAACTAACGAAGCAGAGCGCTTTCGTGTAATTACATCTTCAGTGCAGATACAAAGAAGGAATTATAAGATGAAGAAACAAGGTACAGAATATATGACATAGTGAAGAGGGCATTCGGAGAGGTAGTGGAAGAAGTACACGTGACGGACGTATGGGCCGTCCTGGTAGCCAACAAGTATGGGACGTTTGGGCCGTCCTGGTAACCAACAAGTATGGGACAACTGCTCATAATTTATATTACAATTCAAACAATTTTGAAATTTCATGAGAAATAAAACTATCTAATTTGTACAAACCTTGATGAAGATTAACAATAGTGATAAAGCGTGTGTGTACAAAATACCTTGCAAATCATGTAATCAGTTTTATGTTGGTCAGACTGCTAAAACACTCACAACACGAATCAATCAACATAAGAAATACGTTAGAGAGGGAAACCAATCTAGCGGTATATTCAACCACATGAACCATTTTAACCACCCAGTTGACTGGGATAACGCTAAAGTCATCACATACAACAACAACATAACAGAAAGAAATTTAATTGAATGCAGTTTGATCAAATCTAGTAAGGGGATAAATGTTAATCTTCATCAAGGTTTGTACAAATTAGATAGTTTTATTTCTCATGAAATTTCAAAATTGTTTGAATTGTAATATAAATTATGAGCAGTTGTCCCATACTTGTTGGTTACCAGGACGGCCCAAACGTCCCATACTTGTTGGCTACCAGGACGGCCCATACGTCCGTCACGTGTACTTCTTCCACTACCTCTCCGAATGCCCTCTTCACTATGTCATATATTCTGTACCTTGTTTCTTCATCTTATAATTCCTTCTTTGTATCTGCACTGAAGATGTAATTACACGAAAGCGCTCTGCTTCGTTAGTTTACTTTTTCCTAGTGGTTATTTACGCATATATATATATATATATATATATATATATATTATATATATATATGCAAAGAAATCACAATATACACGTGAGAAAATATTTTTGCAGAAACCACCGGGAAATTGAAAAAACAGATACCGAACGTTTTCGTCTATTTTGACATTTTCAAAGGTACAAAAAAGCAATACAGAAAGAAACAATAAATACATAAGAAGACAAGGATACTCGGAGAGGTCCCATGTTACATTTTATCACACACAATTTTGTCAATAATAAAATTGTCCGATTTAAATAAACCCAAACTCAAGTTCATGTTATTTCCAAAATTTCTTTTTATAAAACAAGATTCAATAATATTTCTTTCTATAATATTATCACAAGAAGTAAAATAATTACTTCTTGTAATAATATTATAGAAAGAAATATTATTGAATCTTGTTTTATAAAAAACATTTTTGGAAATAACATGAACTTGAGTTTGGGTTTATTTAAATTGGACAATTTTATTATTGATAAAATTGTGTGTGATAAAATGTGACATGGGACCTCTCCGAGTATCGTTGTCTTCTTATGTATTTATTGTTCCTTTCTGTATTGCTTTTTTGTACCTTTGAAAATGTCTAAATAGACGAAAATTTTCGGTATCTGTTTTTTCAATTTCCCGGTGGTTTCTGCAAATATATATATATATATATATATATATATATATATATATATATGTATGTATATGTATATATATGTGTGTATATATATATATATATATATATATATTTATATATATATATATATATAATATATATATATATATATATATATATATATATATATATATATATATATATATATATACAAACACACACGCACAGTTTGGACAGAAATACATGTGACTACAACACCGCGAAGAGCATAATTTTCGTTCATCGGCAACAAGGTTCCTCCTGGCTAAACTCAGATGTCGTTGCCTGAGAAGGGTGCACTTCCTGTAACCAAGCCGGAGATGGTATTTTGTCAGGAGATTTTTAGTGATGTTCTTCTTCCGACTCTTTTTCTGCTGCTTGCGACCGGAGAGTACAAGCAAAGACACTTGGAGCACCAGCAACGAGACCACCAAAAGGACGAAGAACACTTCTGGAAAAGGACGAAGCGATCTTCAGAAGGAAAACGAAAGTCAAGGGTCAACAAAGATGGCGACGACCCTAACGAGGACTCCAGTCTGTCCCGTGACGATCTTCCCTTCAAATGAGCTTCTTGAAATGAACAAAGAAAAAACAAAAGCTCACATAAGTTCCAAGAAGGAATGGGAAGACGTCAAGTTCCTCGGGGTAGGTGCCTTTGGATACGTCAGACTCCTGAAAAACGTTAAGACAGAGGAGTTTCTGGCCCTAAAGGAGGTCAAGTGCAAGTCCGCCTCCTCCTCCCCTGAGGAACTCATCGAATCCATAATCCACAGTCAGTTGGAGCACAAGAACGTCATCCAGCTGTTCTTCTGGAGGAAGTTCGGCCCGACGTTATTCATGTACTTTGAGTACGCCAACGGTGGCTCCCTCGGGGATTTGAAGGGAGCCTTGGCAGAAGAGGACGCCCTCCGATACTTCGAGCAGCTCAGGGAGGGCGTCGACTTTCTGCACTCGAGGGGCGTTGTCCATAGAGACATCAAGCCAGACAACCTCCTCCTCACGGAAGACGGAGTCCTCAAGATCACCGACCTGGGACTCAGCAGTATCTTCGTGTGGAGGGGTGTCGAGGTCCCTCTGCGGGGGTTCGTGGGCACGCAGCACTACATGGCCCCCGAGATCTTCACGGGCAGGAGTTACAGGGGCCCTCCCGTCGACATGTGGGCCTGCGGTGTCGTTCTATTTAACATGCTGACGGCAGGACTCCCCTGGAGTACAGCCATATCTAACGACAACAACTACGTCCTCTGGGTCTCCAGGAAGAAGAAAATTTTCAGCCGAAAGCTCTGGGACAAAATCGAGGGTTTGTCCTCGTTGTCGCTACTGAAGCGACTACTGGCCGTCGACCCCTCGGAGCGAGACTCCAACTGGCTTCAGCTCCGCCGTCAGGAGAACACGCATCAGTGAATGGACGTGAACCACGACAATGCACTGTCTCCACGAATAATGTGATAAACTCAACGACCTCTACATTGAACATTACTAGAACATCTCTGGACCACTTCGACTTCCTACGAAAAACTGTCCTCACTAAAGGTCACTAACACCAGTTTTCTAAGGCCATCCTTTCCTCTGCAAATCAGAAGGGGAATATCCCCTCAGCTGAATAAAATCATTTGGTCGGCAGTCAAGGGAACTACATAAAAATCCCAACCTTCAGAAAGTGTTTAAATTCTTTATGCCAAAGCCATGTGACGGGGATGTAGACCCTTTCGATCTAAGAGATTGCTTTGACTAGTAGGGGTGTTGGTAGGGATGGTGGTGGTAGGGGTGATGGTATTGTTGGTGGTAGTAGTGGTGATACCTCTATGAGCACCTTTCCGAGATTAACTACTCAGTATAGTGACCGTAATAAGTATTCCGAACCCCCTACATATGTCATTATTATTTGCTCCTAGTTATAATTTAAGTTAGTGCGAACGACTGATGAGCGATAGAGCAAGTGGACGTTGCGAGATGGGAAACGTAGAAGAGGGAGACGAGACAGGTGGAGAGACAAGATTGAGAAGTTTGCAGGAGTGACGTGGCAGAAGTTGGCGCGGTCGTGTGAATCATGGAATGCTATGAAGGAAGCCTTTGTTCAGCAGTGGACTCGGGATGGCTGATTTGATTGATAATTATATTCGTAAAAATTAAAAGTAACTCAAATTTAATGCTTTCTTGAAAAAAACTATAGATATTAGGATTTAAATTTCAATCTATAAAAAGTTTCCGTTCTACAATATTCTTAAAGGAAAGGAAAATGACAAAAACTCGAGTTAATTCGAACGAGCCTAGTAGGTGTAAAAGACTAACTGGTATCTCTTGTCATACGACATTCACTTCGCTGTTGTTTGTTGTGCTCTCCAGTGTCGTTCTTTGATTGCTGTTGTGTTTTGCAGGGTTGCTCTATTTTAACCCTTAAGTTAGAAGTGGAGAAAGACATAGTGCTAGATATAAAAAGACCATTTGTGGCCAGAAATGTGGCGGAAAAACGTGAAATTCTTCGATCAGGCAGGCCGACTCCTTCGTTGAAAACTGGAGTTGGAAGTCGAACATTTCAGACAATGAACAAACTGACTGGCATTGTGCACGTAGCGTCACAGAGAAACTCTACTGCTGACCATGTTTGTTGTTTCAACCAAAAGCAAATAAATTGTGGATAGATGAAGACTATAATAAATATAAAAACATTTTTAGTGACTAAGCATCACAGTAAATCAGTGAATCATTTCAGTAATTATAAAAACTTGAAAACTTTTGGACAGTACAGTATTGTGACAATTATTAGTGAGTCTGCTGTTGGTGTGCCATCAAACCAAGACGATTGAAGTTCATGGATAAATGAAGTGAGTAAACTTTATATTAAAACTATATTTCTTGCTTATGTTAAATTATCAATGCACATGCAATTCTGCGGTGTGCATTACATGTCTTTTCTTCTTTTATACATGTATCTTATGCAAAATCTGTGACGAGCCTGAGTGACGCTGATGATCTGGAGTTGCCTCTAATTATATATATATATATATATATATATATATATATATATATATATATATATATATATACATATAAAATGAATGATCAATATTGTAAATTATACTAGATCAATGTAATATGCGGTTTTCTTGGCGGAAATCAATAACAAGAAAGTTGCTAAAACCAATTTACCAACAAACAGCTGTTGAATGATACGCCATATTTGTTTTGATAGATGCCGAGGTAGAAGAAAGGAAAGGATGGTAAATTATTCTATTCTAACCTAACCTAACCTACGTGACCTAACCTATATTTAGTAATTCGGTAGCCCAAATTCTAAAGATCATCCGTGTCGTCGTCGTCGTCGTCATCACGGATGCTGACGGCCTAATTATTATTGTACCTCGGGCAATTAACAAACGACGGCAGAACCCCGTGTTCTCCCATAAAGTCCAAGGAAGCCCTATTGTTTTTTTTAAAAGCGCTTATTAACGTCACCTGGAGTTGGAGAACATCCGGTCCACGACGTGGAAATCATCGTCTGATAGTGGCGTCTTGAATCGTATCTTAGCGGCTTCGTTCGTTAGTAAATTTGCTGGTAGCAATTTTTTTATTTCCGCAAAGAAAATCGTATATTATGTTCGTGTATTATAATCTACAAAATCAATATTTATTTTTCTAATGCTATATCGCGTAGGTGTGCACAACTAAAATAACATCATTTCTCCCCGTCTTCTCTTTTTCTGCATGAGGGGACGTAGAGGTGGGATGCTGATTAAGTGAAGCGGCCTCACTGTGGATGTGCTGTGTCTTGCTACATTGCTTCTGACCCAGAGCAGTGGGCAGGGTACAGGGATGACCCGTCATCCATGAGGAGCTAAGACGAAAGTGGGGAAAGGGTGGTGGATGGGAGTAGGTACGTGCCTTTGACTTGGCTACCTCCCTTGTAAGGGATTTAATTTTCCTTATTCTAATCCAAGTATTCTTTATACAGCTCACTTTTTTTTTTTTTTTTTTTTTGTGTCTTGTTCGCAGGATCTACTTGGTAGGTGTCCCGTAGTTATTCGCGTTACGGAACTGCCTGGTTCCATCTTCAGGGCGAAGTGTTGGACTATGGACTACTTAGGACAGACCATCCGCTCGCACGGGATCGGTTTGTGTTGGAGGGGAAAATGTCTGTAGGAAAATTAAATGTTAGTAGTGTATAAAAGTCGGCTATTGCCAATAAGCGCAATATATAGGCGATTCACTAAAGGGCGATGATGATCGTGGCGCGGGAGGAGTGGGCAGGGAACTTGGACGGCGACGGTGGCGCCTGCATCTAGAAACACCAAAAGTTGAGAAAATGGTAGGAGGTTGTTTCTTTGTTAACCACTTCACTATCTGTGCACTGATGGCGTAATTGGAAGCGTGCTGGTCTTGCATTCATTTAGTTGTGAGTTCGAATCCCGTACTCCTTTCCGGTTCCAGCAATGACTCTTAGTTACCCCCCAGCAGTCCAAGCGCATCATAGGGCAAAGGTAACGGCTTCGGCCGCAGCTACTCAGTGTCTCCTGGCGTAGGTTCCTCACCTTCTTCACTAAAGTGATGCTGTCTCCGCTAAAATAAACCTTAGTGGCACCATCACGAATGAAGTAAATGGACTTACACAACACATATGACTCCGTAAACGTCTCTGGTGCATTATCCCACACTACTCTACACCATATTTGTATTATCATCTGTTTTCTTTGACCAGCTGGCGAGCACTACCAGCTGAATTCCTTTATTAGCGTAACTTTTGTAACAAGCTGTGTCCATTTACAGCTTGGAGCTGGTCATCGTTCATGAGCAGGATAAAGTTGCTGTCCATGCCAAGTGTGAACGTTGTCGAGAGTTGTTTCTACATGGCTCATGATCAAACCTGTGAGTTGTTGAACCACGCATTCTCATCTATTTTGTATTATTTATGACATTTTCTATCATGATGTTCCTGGTTCATTTGGAAGTCTTATAAGAAAAAGAGGAAAAGACATATCTCAACATTAAAGGTGTTTGTTGTGCTATCTGTTCCTGATTGATTTTATCGGATTGGGAGGGTGCCGATTCTTATTTGCTATTACTGGGATCCGATAGTATTTTTTCGTGATATTTCTCATCAAATATTGGATTTTTTCCATTTCAGAGCATTGTATTATATACTGTCTGCATATATCTCTCGGTGGAAGATCTGAATACATGGTTGGCTAGACACGCTCGAAATGCTTTTACGCGATCCATTATTATCAAAGGCTCTTGTATTAGCTTCCGGATTTCTCTGTTGCATCTTCTTCGTCACATGTTCACTTTTCTGTCATATACCGGCCCACGGATTTATATCACAATGTTATTCTCAAAATGGACAAACACACGGGTTGCGCGCACATACACATGCTCGTAAAGTCTTGCACACACGCACACACACACACACACACATACACACACACACACACACACACACACACACACACACACACACACACACACACACACACACACACACACACACACACACACACACACACACACACACACACACACACACACACACACACACACACACACACACACACACACACACACACACACACACACACACACACACACACACACACACACACAAGTGTATATGTGTGATTCACCATGGTTTTGGATCACATGCTGACCTTGTGATCGACGGCTGTTACCCTCCCATATGAGAACTTTAGAGCTGCCCGAGCTCCACACACCCATCCCCACACTCAAGGGGCATAGTAACAGTTTTCATTTACCTAGTGAAAGCTCTCACGTCCTGAGCAAGACTCGGACCCCGTCATCAGCAATTGGATCCTGCTTGCCCCTGCGTTGGCAGCTAGTGAAGCTAACAATTACATCAACAATCAGTGTATTTACCTTACTGTGCCTAAATGGATTTACCCAATAGGGGTATACAAGAACGGAGCAACGCTCGTGGGGTCCTGTCT
Organism: Oratosquilla oratoria; assembly: GCF_046742065.1. Classification (NCBI taxonomy): domain Eukaryota; kingdom Metazoa; phylum Arthropoda; class Malacostraca; order Stomatopoda; family Squillidae; genus Oratosquilla; species Oratosquilla oratoria. Next base: position 64,518,198 of record NC_134786.1, read on the forward strand.
CTTATGCTCCAACTACCTCACCTCACTTCAAATTGTATATGTGTGTCTACTTGTATGTGTTTATACATGTATTTATGAATGCATTTTTTCAATGTACGCCTGTATGAATATAGACAGATAGAAGAATATATATATATATACATATATACATAAATATATATATATATATATATATATATATACTGTATATATATATATGTAAAGATATAGATATAGACATAGGTACAGATATAAATATAGATATAGACATAGATACAGATATAGATACAGACAACCTGTACACAACTCTATGTTCAAACCCATGTAATCCGTTTAGAATGAGAATTTTAATGCCCATCACACTGATTGGTTAGATTCTGTTTTTTTTTTTTTTTTTTTTTTTTGTGTGTGTGTACAAACGCATACGGAATATTACGTATAATTACTGGGGAGCAATGTTCAACGTTTGGTTGGCATTCGTACCTTTGGTTTATATGTATATGTATATGTATATGTGCATTTGCATGTGTATGTATATGTATATGTATATGTATAAATACATGTATATATATAATATATATATATATACGTATATATATATATATATATATATATATATATATACTGGGAAGCAATGTTCAACGTTTGGCTGGCATTCGTACCTTTGGTTTATATGTATATGTATATGTATATATGTATATGTATATGTGCATTTGCATGTGCATGTGTATGTATATGTATATGTATATGTATAAATACATGTATATATATTATAATATACTGTATATATATATATATATATATATATATATACGTATGTATATATGTATATATATGAATATGTATATGTATATGCATATGTATATGTGGATGTGTATGCGCATGTACATGTGTATGTACATGTGCATGTATATGTGTATGCATAGGTGTATGTATATATATATATGTATATATGTATGTATATGTGTATGTATATACGTATGTATATGTATATGTATAAGTATATGTGCATGTGTATGTATATACATATATATATATGAGTATGTATATATATATATATATATATATATATATATATATATATATGTGTATATGTATATGTGGATGTGTATGCGTATGTACATGTGTATGTACATGTGTATGTACATGTGTATGTATATGTGTATGCATATGTGTATGTATATATGTATGTATACATGCATGTATATGTGTATGTATATACCTATGTGTATGCGTATGCGTATGCGTATGTGTGTGTCTACGTATATGCGTATGTATATGTGCATGTATATGCGTATGTGTGTATGTTTATGTATATGTGTATGTATATGTACATATGTATGTGCGTGTATGTGTGTATATGTGTATGCGTATGTGTGTATGTATATGTGTATGTGTATGCGCATGTGTATGTGCGTGTGTATGTGATTCACAATGATCTTGGATCACGTGTTGGACTCGTGATCGACAGCTATTTCCCTCCCGGGAGCTGAAACCTTATATATGACCGATCTATGGGTAATACTACCTTACACGCACACACACACCCAACTCCCCGCCCACAAGAGATGGAGTAACAACCAGCAGCGCAGCGATACTGAAATCATTTCAGCCCTGGGCGGGATTCGAACCCGGACCGCTGTAGTGGCAGCAAGGAACTCTACCACTGCGCCACAAGTCCTGTGTTTATGTGTGTATGTATATGTACATGTATATGTATATGTACATGTATATGTACAGTATATGTATAGTATAAGTACATTTATACATATATGGATATGTATACGCAGATATGTTAAAACACATTTAAACATACGTACAGTATACACAGTTAACTGTGACCACGTACTGGATTTTTTTTTCCTGGTTGGCATAGAAACCGATAGATAACAAACTTTTTGTAGAATCTCTCGCTCTACGACGACGGAGTAGGAAGATGTAGGCGACATGGCGGTACTGCATCCAAATCCTGTTTGTTTTGGTTGCCCTGGTAACGGGTACCATGTTTTCTGTAGCATAAGATCAACATTCCCTGGTTCAGACAAGTGACTGTAGCGTTTATTTTAATATCTTTTGGGAAAACGACGTATATTATAGCTTTTAGTTCCGGCTGGTTTTATAAAGGGAAAATATAGATCATCATTGATATAATCTTATTCTATTTTGTTTGACCTCTTCGGTAATTTATTTTTTCTTTTGTGAAGTATAGCGGGAAGCTGAAGACATGGATTAGTATTGAATTAAGAAACGTGAATGAGAACATAGAACATAAGAATAATAAACGAATAAATAGATAATTATACAAAATAAGTAAATAAATTGATAGGCATGTAGAATTAGGAAATAAAAAAAAGTGAGGGGAAGAGGTGTGTGATTTAGGAGCGAGATTCCAACGGAGAATCAGCAGGAGGAAAAACGACGCCGACTCAAAACAAGGCCGATTCCTCGTAAACCTCAAAATTCCCATCACATATCTCTCCAAGTTCAGATCGTAAATCTCAACTTTATTAATGAATCACATACTCGCACGCATATGTGAGTGCATGTCCTCACATGCGGGCAATCGACGAGATATGAAGAAAACGCGTGTCAGGAATTGTGAACGTACTTGTGGCTTGACTGATGACAGGAGAGGAAGGAGAGAGAGGAAGAAGCAAAGAAGAGGGAAGGAATAGGAAGAGCATGTGAAGGAAAATGAAGATCGCTGACCTCTGGAAGAAGGGAGGAAGAGAGCTGACCTCTGTTAGGCATTAAGGAAGAAAGCTGACCTCTTCTTCCTCAGAGAAAGGAAGAGGGACAGACAGACGGAGGGAAATACGGGAAGAAGTGGCACCAGAAGGAAGAACCTCTCTAGGGACGAAGGGGGGGGGGGGGTGAGGGGGAAGTGACAAAGATGGGTTTGGCATTTGAGTAGTGCCACCGGAGAGTGTCAGCTGGCGTCGATATTCTGTCACATAAACCAGAGGTGGTTCCATCGAAATACTCCTTCTCTATATTTCTCTCTCTCTCTCTCTCTCTCTCTCTCTCTCTCTCTCTCTCTCTCTCTCTCTCTCTCTCTCTCTCTCTCTCTCTCTCTCTTTCTCTCTCTCTCTTTCTTTTTTATTTTAGTATTTATTGTCGCTGCCACCAGACCAAGCCCTCATCAGCAGTGAAAGGGTTGATAGATAAATTTCATTTGAACTTAAACACGCGCACACAAAACACACATATATGTGCATATATATATATATATATATATATATATATATACATATATATATATATATATATATAAATATATATATATATATGTACATATATATGTATATATATGTATGTATACACACACACACACACACACACACACACACATATATATATATATATGTATATATAAATATATATATATGTAAACATATGTATATATATGTATATATATATACATATATATGTATTATATATGCAGGAAAAAAACCACTGGGAAATAAGAAGCTTAGTCCGAACGTTTTCGTCTATTTAAGACATTATCAAGGAATACACAGTTACAGAGACAAAGGTGGATATATATACATAAAGTAAAAGACAAGCTAGGAACATGGGAAGTACACACAAGATGCTTCACAATCAGGTAGAGCCGATGTTTACATATACGGACGTTTGGTCCATGACGTTACGTCACCCCCGCTTAGTAGCACTTGGAGAAGTTCTTACAATTTTATCAATAACAAAATCATCAAGTTTAAATAATCCTAAACTTAAATTGATATTATTGTCTTGTGTCTTTGGCCAGTTAATCGTAACTTAGATTTATTTCTTGAAAAACTAAATGGTATGGTCCCTTCAATCAAATTTACTTTTGAAATAGAAATAGAGAATAAGTTGCCATTTTTGGATATTTTAATTCATCGAAATGGTAAACAATTTAAATATGACGTTTATAGAAAACCTACTAATGTCGCATCATATGTCCACTTTTACTCGGCTCATCATCAGAAGACAAAACTTTCTGTCTTTAGTTCTATGTTCCTTAGAACTTACAGGATATGTAGCCTGGAATTTTTGGATGATGAGCTGAGGAAGATATATAGCATAGCTTCTGAATTAAAATATCCAAAGCACTTAGTAAACACTTCTCATAAAATGGCTTACAAAACTTTCCATAACACCTCACACGTAAGAAAAGTATTTGACAAAAAGAACCTTTTGGTTCTTCCTTACAGTGAGAAATTAATTGGTCTGCCTAATATTCTCAAACAATTCAACATCAACTTGGTTTTCAAAAATAATACTATAAAAAGTAAGCTCATTAAAAATTCACCTGAAGCAAACGAGGGTTGTGTTTACTCTATTCCATGCCTTAAATGTAACAAATTTTATATCGGCCAAACTGGTAAAGACTTAAAAACTAGGATAAATCAGCACAAATATAGTGTAAGGAGTAGGCAA
>NC_134786.1:64527601-64545101 GCF_046742065.1 Oratosquilla oratoria
ACGGTATTGTGACAGCTATTAGTGAGTCTGCTGTTGGTGAGCCATCAAACCAAGACGATTGAAGTTCATGGATGAATGAAGTGAGTAATCTTTATATGAAATCTATATTTCTTTCTTATGTTAAATTATCAATGCACATAGTCTGCGGTGTGCATTACATGTCTTTTCTTCTTTTATACATGTATCTTATGCAAAATGTGTGACGAGCCCGATTGACGCTGATGATCTGGAGTTGCCTCTAATTATATATATATATATATATATATATATATATATATATATATATATATATATATATATATATATATATATATATAATAGATTATTAATATTGTAAATTATACTAGATCAATGTAATATGCGGTTTTCTTGGCGGAAATCAATAACAAAAAAGTTGCTAAAACCAATTTACCAACAAACGGCTGTTGAATGATACGCCATGTTTGTTTTGATAGATGCTGAGATCGAAAAAAGTAAAAGATGATAAATTAGTCTATTCTAACCTAACCTAACCTACCTTACCTAACCTAACATATCTAACCTAACTAACCTAGGTGACCTAAACTTTATTTAGTAATTCGGTAACTCAAATTCTAAAGATCATCCGTGTCGTCGTCGTCGTCGTCGTCATCACGGATTCTGACGGCTTGATTATTATTGTACCTCTTGGCAATTTACAGACGACGGCAAAACCCTGTGTTCTCTCATAAAGTCCAAGGAAGCCCTATTGTCTTTGTAAAAGCGCTTATTAACGTCACCTGGAGTTGGAGAACACCCGGTCCACAACGTGGAAACCATCGTCTTATAGTGACTGGCATAGAATAGCGTCTTGAATCTTATCTTAGCGGCTTCGTTCGTTAGTAATTTTGCTGGTAGCAATTTTTTTTTATTTCCGCAAAGAAAATTGCATATTACGTTCGTGTATTATAATTTACAAAATCAATATTTATATTTCTAATGCTTTATCGCGTAGGTGTGCATAACTAAAATAACACCATTTCTCCCCGTCTTCTCTTTTTCTGCATGAGGGGACGTAGAGGTGGGATGCTGATTAAGTGAAGCGGTCTTACTGTGTCTTGCTACATTGCTTCTGACCCAGAGCAGTGGGCAGGATACAGGGATGACCCGTCATCCATGAGGAGCTAAGACGAAAATGGGGAAAGGGTGGTGGATGGGAGTAGGTACGTGTCTTTGACTTGGCTACCTCCCTTGTAAGGGGGGAAAAGTTCTTAAAGGCTAAAAAAGGATTTACTTTTGCTTATTCTATTCCAAGTATTCTTTATACAGCTCACATTTTTTTTTTTTTTTTGTCTTGTTCGCAGGATCTACTTGGTAGGTGTCCCGTAGTTATCCGCGTTACGGAACTGCCTGGTTTCATCTTCAGGGCGAAGTGTTGGACTATGGACTACCTAGGACAGACCATCTGCTCGCGCGGGATCGGTTTGTGTGGGAGGGGAAAAATGTCTGTAGGAAAATTAAATGTTAGTATTGTATAAAAGTCGGCTATTGCCAATAAGCGCAATATATAGGCGATTCACTAAGGGGCGATGGTGATCGTGGCGCGGGAGGAGTGGGCAGGGAACTTGGACGGCGACGGTGGCGCCTGCATCTAGAAACACCAAAAGTTGAGAAACTGGTAGGAGGTTGAAAAACGAAAAAAGAAAAATGAATAAAATAAAATGGGAGGTAAACTGAAATGAGAAGATGTTGTATGAGGGAAAGTTGGGTGGATGGTTTATATGGTCCATAGGGATTACAGAATGTTCTTGTGATGTGGTCATCGCTGATTGGCTGCCTCAGGTCAATGAGAGAGCTAGGAACGAGGTTAAATCTGATTGGCTAGACCTCTCCCAGACGCTTCACAGACGTTTCGACCTGGAGATCGTCTAACTAAGCCTTAAGAGCAGAAATCCAATAATATTAGACATAATGATAAAAACATTAAGATTCTCTTGTAAGTACAAAAGAGAGAATTATTATTTTTTCATTGATGTTATGATATTTTTTTCCCAACAGTGGAAGTACTACTTTATTTACATATTGGACCAATTAGCCTTCAGCTATTTTGGTCTTTATACCAGAAAAAAATTCATCATCAGAAAATTTCTGTCAATATCTGCAGCTTGATTTGACGAATGTTCATCTTTCTCGTTCTTCTGATTGGTCGGTCACGTGACCACTTGTTCACTTGTCCTCTAGTTTATTATTGGGAACTCACGGAGGACACCTCCGAAGTGATCATTTTCCTCCAGATCGATCGAAATACAGAAGAGCTCCTCCTCCTGCTTCCCGTGTCTATCTTCGGAAAGCGAATAGCCTCATGCCCCACCAAGAGGAATCTGCGTTGGGGCCTGTTTATAAGGGTTCTGCGAGACGGGCGTCGGAGTGGAGCATCTCACTGCCGCTCGGATCTCATATTCATCCTCACCATCCTCTGGTGTTTTTTTTTTTTTTTTTTTTTTTTTTTTTTTTTTTTTTTTACACGAAGCTTGCTGGCTTGAGCGGGTTAGGGCGTCGTTACTTGCGGTGAAGATCTAGGGGATGGCGGTTCGAATCCTGCCACCCCAGAAACCCGGTTTCTATCGGTGGCGGAATAGAAACCTCCAAGAAACCTCCAAGAAACCTCTTAATCCTTATCAATTGGCACAGAAACCCGTAGAATAAACAAATAATATATCTAATTTATTGTGGAGAAATTTTGTTGATATTTTTTTTTCCAGAAAATATTTTTGAGAGGTTTAAAGTTATGCAAGTGCGTTTTGGGTTCATCGCCTGCTATCGATGGTGGAATAGAAACCTCCAAGAAACCTCCTAATCATTATCGATTGGCACAGAAACCCGTAGAATAAACAAATAATGTATATAATTTATTGTGGTGGAATTTTGTTGAAACATTATGACCAGAAAATATTTTTGAGAGGTTTAAAGTTATGCAAGTGCGTTTTGGGTTCCTCGCCTGTATTGTATACCGGTAAGACTCATTCGAATGGTGGCAGCACCGTCGCCGTGACCAACTTGTGTGTATCGTATTGACGCACTTATAGGCGCATTTAGACCTACTTCTGGGCATGTCAACTGAATAATTTCAAATATGCTGAAGCCGCTAAATAAAAATAGCACATGTAAAGAACCTATAGGCCTACGCTACATAAGCATGATAAATATATGACAATATGTACGATGTTCGTATTTCCATAGTAATGCCCCATTATTGATATGATAATCAAATGTGATCACGTTGGACTAGATGGAAGAGATATGCTATCTAACTTGATAATAGAGCCAATTACTGTTAGGCTGAGGCTATAGACATCGCCGCTGGTTCTCTAATGGACAGAGGTCCAACCCAAAAGGGCTTCTTTCATCTTTACAGAACAGAAAATAAGGAAAGGATAGGCCCAATTCAAAATGACGAAAATGTCATGATAGAATCGGAGGAAAAAATGAGTGAGGCGTTTAATAACTATTTTCTCTCGGTGTTTACTAAGGAGAGGTTAGATAAGGTGCCTGACTGTGATCCGATTTTCAGTGGGAATGAAGACTATCTAATATCAGCATTAGTAAGGTAGAAGTAGTCAAGCAGATTGAAAGACTTAAAGCTACAAAATCCCCAGGTACAGACGAAATTTTTTCGAGAGTGCTTGAATAGTGTAACAGAAATATTCAATAAGTGAGTAGACACTGGTTTTGTGCTTATTGCTTGGAGGCAGGCAAACATTGTTTATGTATTTAAAAAGGGAGATCAATCATCTATATACAACTACAGGCCAATCAGTTTGACATCAGTTATAGTTAAAATGCTTGAATCAATAATAGACAACTTTATGGATGGGGATAAAAGGTAATAATAGACATGGAGCTGCCTAGCGTAGGCTTCATGGTCTCTTGCAGTCTCCTTCAATCTTATGTTCATATGTGATAAATAAAAATTATACGAAACGTATTTTTACTGGGTTTTTTTTCTGTATTGCATGTTTAATTTTGTCAATATAAGTTCTCAATGTCTTTTGGACATTCACGTCTCCCACCTCTCTCTTCCACAGAAATCTCCTTTTTGAAAGCGTACAGAAGAAATTAATTTCTAATTTATTTTTTGTCGTTTTCAAGAGAATATGCTTAAACGACTCTCCTGCCACACTTCACTAATCTATATATATATATATATATATATACATATATATATTTTAATATATATGTATATATATATATATATATGTATATATATATATATATATGTTAGCTGGTACATTGTGACAAGTTGATGAAGAAGCATAGAGCGAAACCGCCGGTCATGAATAAACTCAGAAACTTGGAACTACACCCATGACTTCTTTTTCCATTTTCATCATATATATATATATATATATATATATATATATATATACATATATATATATATATATATATATATGTTATGAAGGTAAGACAGATGAGTGGAAAAGGTGGTAGAGAAACGAGGGTTGGAGCGAGAAGACTATATTCCTGACGTCTCGACTACAAGTCTTCTTCGAAGAAGACTTGTAGTCGAAACGTCAGGTATATAGTGTTCTCGCTCTAACCCGCGTTTCTCTACCACCTTTTCCATTCATATATCTATATATATATATATATATATATATATATATATATATATATATATATATATATATATATATATATATACTAACACACAGTTGGGACAGAAATACATGAGACTACAACGCCCCGAAGAGCATCCTTATCGTTCATCACCAACAAGGTTCCTCCTGGCTAAACTCAGATATCGTTGCCTGAGAAGGGTACACATCCGGTAACCAAGCCGGAGATGGTATTTTGTCAGGAGATTTATTAGCGATGTTCTTCTTCCGACTCTTCTTCTGCTGTTTGCGACCGGAGAATACAAGCAAAGACACTTGGAGCACCAGCAACGAGACCACCAAAAGGACACAGAATACTTCTGGAAAAGGACGAAGCGATCTTCAGAAGGAAAGCGAAAGTCAAGAGTCAACAAAGATTACGACGACCCCAAAGAGGACTCCAGTCTGTCCCGTGATGATCTTCCCTTCACATGAGCTTCTTGAAAGGAACAAAGAAAAAGCAAAAGCTCACATAAGTTCCAAGAAGGAATGGGAAGACGTCAAGTTCCTCGGGGTAGGTGCCTTTGGATACGTCAGACTCCTGAAAAACGTTAAGACAGAGGAGTTTCTGGCCCTAAAGGAGGTCAAGTGCAAGTCCACCTCCTCCTCCCCCGAGGAACTCATCGAATCCATAATCCACAGCCAGTTGGAGCACAAGAACGTCATCCGGCTGTTCTTCTGGAGGAAGTTCGGCCCGACGTTATTCATGTACTTTGAGTACGCCAACGGTGGCTCCCTCGGGGATTTGAAGGGAGCCTTGGCCGAATACGACGCCCTCCAATACTTCGAGCAGCTCAGGGAGGGCGTCGACTTTCTGCACTCGAGGGGCGTTGTCCATAGAGACATCAAGCCAGACAACCTCCTCCTCACGGAAGACGGAGTCCTCAAGATCACCGACCTGGGACTCAGCAGTATCTTCGTGTGGAGGGGTGTCGAGGTCCCTCTGCGGGGGTTCGTGGGCACCCAGAACTACATGGCCCCCGAGATCTTCACGGGTAGGAGTTACAGGGGCCCTCCCGTCGACATGTGGGCCTGCGGTGTCGTTCTATTTAACATGCTGACGGCAGGACTCCCCTGGAGTACAGCCATTTCTAACGACAATAACTACGTCCTCTGGGTCCACAGGAGAAAGAAGATTTTCAGACGAAAGCTCTGGAACAAAATCGAGGGCTTATCCTCGTTGTCCCTAATCAAGCAACTTCTGGCCGTCGACCCCTCGGAGCGAGACTCCAACTGGCTTCAGCTCCGCCGTCATGAGAACACGCATCAGTGAATGGACGTGAACCACAACAATGCACTGTCTCCACCAATACTGTCATAAACTTAACGACCACTGAACATTACTAAACCATCTCGACCACTTCGACTTCCTACGAAAAACTGTCCTCACCAAAGGTCACTGGCACCAGTTTTCTAATGCCATCCTTTCCTTTGCAAATCAGAAGGGGAGTATCCCCTCAGCTGAATAAAATCACTGGTCGGCAGTCAAGGGAAATACATAAAAATCCCAACCTTCAGAAAGTGTTTAGATTCTTTATGCCAAAGCCATGTGACGGGGATGTAGACCCTTTCGATCCAAGAGATTGCTTTGACTAGTAAGGGTGTTGGTAGGGATGGTGGTGGTAGGGGTGATGGTATTGTTGTTGGTAGTGGTAGTGGTGATACCTCTATGAGCACCTTTCCGAGATTAACTACTCAGTATAGTGACCGTAATAAGTATTCCGAACCCCTATTCCTAATTACAATTTAAGTTAGTACGAACGACTGATGAGCGATAGAGCAATTGTATTACTGAGTGGACGCCGCGAGATGGGAAACGTGGAAGAGGGAGACGAGACAGGTGGAGAGACGAGATTGAGAAGTTTGCAGGAGTGACGTGGCAGAAGTTGGCGCTGTCATGTGAATCATGGAATGCTATGAAGGAAGCCTTTGTTCAGCAGTGGACTCGGGATGGCTGATTTGATTGATAATTTAATGCTTTCTTGAATTAACTATGGGTATTAGGATTTAAATTTCAATCAATAAAAAGTTTCCGTTCTACAATATTCTTAAAGGAAAGGAAAATGACAAAAACTCAAGTTAATTCGAACGAGCCTAGTAGGTGTAAAAGACTAAGTGGTATCACTTGTCATACGACACTCACTTCGCTCTTGTTTGTTGTGCACTCCGGTGCCGTTCTTTGATTGCTGTTGTGTTTTACAGGGTTGCTTTATTCTTACCCTTAAGTTAGAAGTGGAGAAAGACATAGTGCTAGATATAAAAAGACCATTTGTGGCCAGAAATGTGGCGGAAAAACATGAAAATCTTCGATCAGGCAGGCAGACTTCTTCGTTAAAAACTGGAGTTGGAAGTCGAACATTTCAGACAATGAACAAACTGACTGGCATTGTGCACGTAGCGTCACAGAGAAACTCTACTGCTGGCCATGTTTGTTGTTTCAACCAAAAGCAAATAAATCGTGGACAGATGGAGACTATAATAAATATAAAAACATTTTGAGTGACTAAGCATCACAGCAAATCAGTGAATAATTATAAAAACTTGAAAACTTTTGGACAGTACGGTATTGTGACAGCTATTAGTGAGTCTGCTGTTGGTGTGCCATCAAACCAAGACGATTGAAGTTCATGGATAAATGAAGTGAGTAATCTTTATATTAAAACTATATTTCTTTCTTATGTTAAATTATCAATGCACATAGTCTGCGGTGTGCATTACGTGTCTTTTCTTCTTTCATACATATATCTTATGCAAAATGTGTGACGAGCCCGAGTGACGCTGATGATCTGGAGTTGCCTCTAATTGTATACATACATACATATATATATATATATATATATATATATATATATATATATATACATATATTTAAATACATATATATATACATATATGTATATATATATGTATATATATATATATATATATATATATATATATATATATATATATATATACAGTATATAAAATGAATTATCAATACTGTAAATTATACTAAATCAATGTAATATGCGGTTTTCTTGGCGGAAATAAATAACAAGAAATTTGCTAAAACCAATTTACCAACAAACGGCTGTTGAATGATATGCCATATTTGTTTTGATAGATGCCGAGATCGAAGAAAGGAAAGGATGATAAATTAGTCTGTTCTAACCTAACCTAACCTACCTTACCTAACCTAACATATCTAACCTAACTAACCTACGTAACCTAACCTATATTTAGTAACTCGGTACCTCAAATTCTAAAGATCATCCGTGTCGTCGTCGTCGTCGTCTTCACGGATGCTGACGGCTTGATTATTATTATTATTGTACCTCTTGGCAATTAACAGACGACGGCAAAACCCTGTGTTCTCCCATACAGTCCAAGGAAGCCCTATTGTCTTAGTAAAAGCGCTTATTAACGTCACCTGGAGTTGGAGAACACCCGGTCCACAACGTGGAAACCATCGTCTGATAGTGACTGGCATGGCATGGCGTCTTGAATCGTATCTTAGCGGCTTCGTTCGTTAGTAAATTTGCTGGTAGCCTTTTTTTCCGCAAAGAAAATCGTATATTATGTTCGTGTATTATAATCTACAAAATCAATATTTATTTTTCTAATGCTATATCGCGTAGGTGTGCACAACTAAAATAACAGCATCTCTCCCCGTCTTCTCTTTTTCTGCATGAGGGGACGTAGAGGTGGGATGCTGATTAAGTGAAGCGGCCTTACTGTGGATGTGCTGTGTCTTGCTACATTGCTTCTGACCCAGAGCACTGGGCAGGACACAGGGATGATCTGTCATCCATGAGGAGCTAAGACGAAAGTGGGGAAAGGGTGGTGGATGGGAGTAGGTACGTGTCTTTGACTTGGCTACCTCCCTTGTAAGGGGGGAAAAGTTCTTAAAGGCTAAAAAAGGATTTACTTTTGCTTATTCTATTCCAAGTATTCTTTATATAGCTCACATTTTTTTTTTTTTTTGTCTTGTTCGCAGGATCTACTTGGTAGGTGTCCCGTAGTTATCTGCGTTACGGAACTGCCTGGTTTCATCTTCAGGGTGAAGTGTTGGACTATGGACTACCTAGGACAGACCATCCGCTCGCGCGGGATCGGTTTGTGTGGGAGGGGAAAAATGTCTGTAGGAAAATTAAATGTTAGTATTGTATAAAAGTCAGCTATTGCCAATAAGCGCAATATATAGGCGATTCACTAAGGGGCGATGGTGATCGTGGCGCGGGAGGAGTGGGCAGGGAACTTGGACGGCGACGGTGGCGCCTGCATCTAGAAACACCAAAAGTTGAGAAACTGGTAGGAGGTTGAAAAACGAAAAAAGAAAAATGAATAAAATAAAATGGGAGGTAAACTGAAATGAGAAGATGTTGTATGAGGGAAAGTTGGGTGGATGGTTTATATGGTCCATAGGGATTACAGAATGTTCTTGTGATGTGGTCATCGCTGATTGGCTGCCTCAGGTCAATGAGAGAGCTAGGAACGAGGTTAAATCTGATTGGCTAGACCTCTCCCAGACGCTTCACAGACGTTTCGACCTGGAGATCGTCTAACTAAGCCTTAAGAGCAGAAATCCAATAATATTAGAAATAATGATAAAAACATTAAGATTCTTTTGTAAGTACAAAAGAGAGAATTATTATTTTTTCATTGATGTTATGATCATTTTTTCCCAACAGTGGAAGTACTACTTTATTTACATATTGGACCAATTAGCCTTCAGTTATTTTGGTCTTTATACCAGAAAAAAATTCATCATCAGAAAATTTCTGCCAATATCTGCAGCTTGATTTGACGAATGTTCATCTTTCTCGTTCTTCTGATTGGTCGGTCACGTGACCACTTGTTCACTTGTCCTCTAGTTTACTATTGGGAACTCACGGAGGACACCTCCGAAGTGATCATTTTCCTCCAGATCGATCGAAATACAGAAGAGCTCCTCCTCCTGCTTCCCGTGTCTATCTTCGGAAAGCGAATAGCCTCATGCCCCACCAAGAGGAATCTGCGTTGGGGCCTGTTTATTAGGGTTCTGCGAGACGGGCGTCGGAGTGGAGCATCTCACTGCCGCTCGGATCTCATATTCGTCCTCACCATCCTCTGGATTTTTTTTTTTTTTTTTTTTTTTTTTTTTACACGAAGCTTGCTGGCTTGAGCGGGTTAGGGCGTCGTTACTTGCGGTGAAGATCGAGGGGATGACGGTTCGAATCCTGCCACCCCAGAAACCCGGTTTCTATCGGTGGCGGAATAGAAACCTCCAAGAAACCTCCAAGAAACCTCTTAATCCTTATCAATTGGCACAGAAACCCGTAGAATAAACAAATAATATAACTAATTCATTGTGGAGAAATTTTGTTGATTTTTTTTTTTTTTCCAGAAAATATTTTTGAGAGGTTTAAAGTTATGCAAGTGCGTTTTGGGTTCATCGCCTGCTATCGATGGTGGAATAGAAACCTCCAAGAAACCTCCAAATCATTATCGATTGGCACAGAAACCCGTAGAATAAACAAATAATGTATATAATTTATTGTGGTGGAATTTTGTTGAAACATTATGACCAAAAAATATTTTTGAGAGGTTTAAAGTTATGCAAGTGCGTTTTGGGTTCTCTGCCTGTATTGTATACCGGTAAGACTCATTCAAGTGGTAGCAGCACTGTCACCGTGACCAACTTGTGTGTATCGTATTGACGCACTTATAGGCGCACTTAAACCTACTTCTGGGCATGACAACTGAATAATTTCAAATACGTTGAATCCGCTAAATAAAAATAGCACCTGTAAAGAACCTATAGGCCTAGGCTACATGAACATGATAAATATATAACAATATGTACGATGTTCGTATTTCCATAGTATTACCCCATTATTGATATGATAATCAAATGTGATCACGTTCGACTAAATGGAAGAGATAAGCTATTAAACTTAATAATAGAGCCAATTACTGTTAGGCTGAGGCTATAGACATCGCCGCTGGTTCTCTAACGAACAGAGGTCCAACCCAAAAGGGCTTCTTTCATCTTTACAGAACAGAAAATAAGGAAAGGATAGGCCCAATTCAAAATGACGAAAATGTCATGATAGAATCGGAGGAAAAAATGAGTGAGGCGTTTAATAACTATTTTCTCTCGGTGTTTACTAAGGAGAGGTTAGATAAGGTGCCTGAATGTGATCCGATTTTCAGTGGGAATGAAGACTATCTAATATCAGCATTAGTAAGGTAGAAGTAGTCAAGCAGATTGAAATACTTAAAGCTACAATATCCTCAAGTCCAGACAAAAGTTTTTCGAGAGTGCTTAAAATTTGAAATCTGGGACCAGTTAAAAGAAATATTTAATAAGTCGGTAGACACTAGTTTTGTACCTATTGCTCGGAGGCAGGCAAACGTTATTCCTGTTTTCAAAAAGGGAGATAAATCGTCTATATGCAACTACAGGCCAATCAGTTTGACATCAGTTATAGGTAAAATGCTTGAATCAATAATAGACAACTTTATGGATGGGGATGACAAGTGGTAATGGACATGGAACTGCCGAGTGTAGAACTCATGGTCTCATGCAGTCTCCTTCATTCTTATGTTCTTATGCGATAAATAAAAATGATACGAAACGTATTTTTTACTGTTTTTTTTCTGTATTGCATGTTTAATTTTGTCAATATAAGTTCTCAATGTCTTTTGGACATTCACGTCTCCCACCTCTCTCTTCCACAGAAATCTCCTTTTTGAAAGCGTACAAAAGAAATTAATTTCTAATTTATTTTTTGTCGTTTTCAAGATAATATGCTTAAACGACTCTCCTGCCACACTTCACTAATCTATATATATATATATATATATATATATATATATATATATATATATGTATGTATATGCTGGTACATTGTGACAAGTTGATGAAGGAAGAAGCATAGAGCGAAACCGGTCAGGAATAAACTCAGAAACTCGGAACTAGACCCGTGACTTCTTTTTCCACCTTCATATATTATATATATATATATATATATATATATATATATATATATATATATATATATATATATATATATATATATATGTATGTATGTATGAAGGTAAGACAGATGAGTGGAAAAGGTGGTAGAGAAACGCGGGTTAGAGCGAGAACACTATATTCCTGACGTTTCGACTACAAGTCTTCTTCACTCTGAAGAAGACTTGTACTCGAAACGTCAGTTATATAGTGTTCTCTCTCCAACCCGCGTTACTCTACCACCTTTTCCACTCATATATATATATATATATATATATATATATATATATATATATATATATATATATAATATATATATATATATATATATATATATATATATACTAACACACAGTTGGGACAGAAATACATGAGACTACAACGCCCCGAAGAGCATCCTTATCGTTCATCACCAACAAGGTTCCTCCTGGCTAAACTCAGATATCGTTGCCTGAGAAGGGTACACATCCGGTAACCAAGCCGGAGATGGTATTTTGTCAGGAGATTTATTAGCGATGTTCTTCTTCCGACTCTTCTTCTGCTGTTTGCGACCGGAGAATACAAGCAAAGACACTTGGAGCACCAGCAACGAGACCACCAAAAGGACACAGAATACTTCTGGAAAAGGACGAAGCGATCTTCAGAAGGAAAGCGAAAGTCAAGAGTCAACAAAGATTACGACGACCCCAAAGAGGACTCCAGTCTGTCCCGTGATGATCTTCCCTTCACATGAGCTTCTTGAAAGGAACAAAGAAAAAACAAAAGCTCACATAAGTTCCAAGAAGGAATGGGAAGACGTCAAGTTCCTCGGGGTAGGTGCCTTTGGATACGTCAGACTCCTGAAAAACGTTAAGACAGAGGAGTTTCTGGCCCTAAAGGAGGTCAAGTGCAAGTCCACCTCCTCCTCCCCCGAGGAACTCATCGAATCCATAATCCACAGCCAGTTGGAGCACAAGAACGTCATCCGGCTGTTCTTCTGGAGGAAGTTCGGCCCGACGTTATTCATGTACTTTGAGTACGCCAACGGTGGCTCCCTCGGGGATTTGAAGGGAGCCTTGGCCGAATACGACGCCCTCCAATACTTCGAGCAGCTCAGGGAGGGCGTCGACTTTCTGCACTCGAAGGGCGTTGTCCATAGAGACATCAAGCCAGACAACCTCCTCCTCACGGAAGACGGAGTCCTCAAGATCACCGACCTGGGACTCAGCAGTATCTTCGTGTGGAGGGGTGTCGAGGTCCCTCTGCGGGGGTTCGTGGGCACGCAGCACTACATGGCCCCCGAGATCTTCACGGGCAGGAGTTACAGGGGCCCTCCCGTCGACATGTGGGCCTGCGGTGTCGTTCTTTTTAACATGCTGACGGCAGGACTCCCCTGGAGTACAGCCATATCTAACGACAATAACTACGTCCTCTGGGTCCACAGGAGAAAGAAGATTTTTAGACGAAAGCTCTGGAACAAAATTGAGGGCTTATCCTCGTTGTCCCTAATCAAGCAACTTCTGGCCGTCGACCCCTCGGAGCGAGACTCCAACTGGCTTCAGCTCCGCCGTCATGAGAACACGCATCAGTGAATGGACGTGAACCACAACAATGCACTGTCTCCACCAATACTGTCATAAACTTAACGACCACTGAACATTACTAAACCATCTCGACCACTTCGACTTCCTACGAAAAACTGTCCTCACCAAAGGTCACTGGCACCAGTTTTCTAATGCCATCCTTTCCTTTGCAAATCAGAAGGGGAGTATCCCCTCAGCTGAATAAAATCACTGGTCGGCAGTCAAGGGAAATACATAAAAATCCCAACCTTCAGAAAGTGTTTAAATTCTTTATGCCAAAGCCATGTGACGGGGATGTAGACCCTTTCGATCCAAGAGATTGTTTTGACTAGTAAGGGTGTTGGTAGGGATGGTGGTGGTAGGGGTGATGGTATTGTTGTTGGTAGTGGTAGTGGTGATACCTCTATGAGCACCTTTCCGAGATTAACTACTCAGTATAGTGACCGTAATAAGTATTCCGAACCCCCTACGTATGTCATTATTATTTGCTCCTAATTACAATTTAAGTTAGTGCGAACGACTGATGAGCGATAGAGCAATTGTATTACTGAGTGGACGCCGCGAGATGGGAAACGTGGAAGAGGGAGACGAGACAGGTGGAGAGACGAGATTGAGAAGTTTACAGAAATGACATGGCAGAAGTTGGCGCTGTCATGTGAATCATGGAATGCTATGAAGGAAGCCTTTGTTCAGCAGTGGACTCGGGATGGCTGATTTGATTGATAATTTAATGCTTTCTTGAATTAACTATGGGTATTAGGATTTAAATTTCAATCAATAAAAAGTTTCCGTTCTACAATATTCTTAAAGGAAAGGAAAATGACAAAAACTCAAGTTAATTCGAACGAGCCTAGTAGGTGTAAAAGACTAAGTGGTATCACTTGTCATACGACACTCACTTCGCTGTTGTTTGTCGTGCACTCCGGTGCGTTCCTTGATTGCTGTTGTGTTTTACAGGGTTGCTCTATTTTAACCCTTAAGTTAGAAGTGGAGAAAGACATAGTGCTAGATATAAAAAGACCATTTGTGGCCAGAAATGTGGCGGAAAAACGTGAAATTCTTCGATCAGGCAGGCCGACTCCTTCGTTGAAAACTGGAGTTGGAAGTCGAACATTTCAGACAATGAACAAACTGACTGGCATTGTGCACGTAGCGTCACAGAGAAACTCTACTGCTGACCATGTTTGTTGTTTCAACCAAAAGCAAATAAATTGTGGATAGATGAAGACTATAATAAATATAAAAACATTTTTAGTGACTAAGCATCACAGTAAATCAGTGAATCATTTCAGTAATTATAAAAACTTGAAAACTTTTGGACAGTACGGTATTGTGACAGGTACAGTATTAATGAGTCTGCTGTTGGTGTGCCATCAAACCAAGACGATTGAAGTTCATGGATAAATGAAGTGAGTAAACTTTATATTAAAACTATATTTCTTGCTTATGTTAAATTATCAATGCACATGCAATTCTGCGGTGTGCATTACATGTCTTTTCTTCTTTTATACATGTATCTTATGCAAAATCTGTGACGAGCCTGAGTGACGCTGATGATCTGGAGTTGCCTCTAATTATATATATATATATATATATATATATATATATATATATATATATATATATATATATACATATAAAATAAATTATCAATATTGTAAATTATACTAGATCAATGTAATATGCGGTTTTCTTGGCGGAAATCAATAACAAGAAAGTTGCTAAAACCAATTTACCAACAAACGGCTGTTGAATGATACGCCATATTTGTTTTGATAGATGCCGAGGTAGAAGAAAGGAAAGGATGGTAAATTATTCTATTCTAACCTAACCTAACCTACGTGACCTAACCTATATTTAGTAATTCGGTAGCCCAAATTCTAAAGATCATCCGTGTCGTCGTCGTCGTCGTCATCACGGATGCTGACGGCTTAATTATTATTGTACCTCGGGCAATTAACAAACGACGGCAGAACCCCGTGTTCTCTCATAAAGTCCAAGGAAGCCCTATTGTTTTTTTTTAAAAGCGCTTATTAACGTCACCTGGAGTTGGAGAACACCCGGTCCACGACGTGGAAATCATCGTCTGATAGTGGCGTCTTGAATCGTATCTTAGCGGCTTCGTTCGTTAGTAAATTTGCTGGTAGCATTTTTTTATTTCCGCAAAGAAAATCGTATAATATGTTCGTGTATTATAATTTTAAAAACTAATATTTATTTTTCTAATGCTATATCGCGTAGGTGTGCACAACTAAAATAACATCATTTCTCCCCGTCTTCTCTTTTTCTGCATGAGGGGACGTAGAGGTGGGATGCTGATTAAGTGAAGCGGCCTCACTGTGGATGTGCTGTGTCTTGCTACATTGCTTCTGACCCAGAGCAGTGGGCAGGATACAGGGATGACCCGTCATCCATGAGGAGCTAAGCCGAAAGTGGGGAAAGGGTGGTGGATGGGAGTAGGTACGTGCCTTTGACTTGGCTACCTCCCTTGTAAGGGGGAAAAGTTCTTAAAGGCTAAAAAAGGATTTAATTTTCCTTATTCTATTCCAAGTATTCTTAATACAGCTCACTTTTTTTTTTTTTTTTTTTTTTTTTTTTGTGTGTGTCTTGTTCGCAGGATCTACTTGGTAGGTGTCCCGTAGTTATTCGCGTTACGGAACTGCCTGGTTCCATCTTCAGGGCGAATTGTTGGACTATGGACTACCTAGG
Organism: Oratosquilla oratoria; assembly: GCF_046742065.1. Classification (NCBI taxonomy): domain Eukaryota; kingdom Metazoa; phylum Arthropoda; class Malacostraca; order Stomatopoda; family Squillidae; genus Oratosquilla; species Oratosquilla oratoria. The sequence goes on from NC_134786.1 coordinate 64,543,471, forward strand.
ACAGACCATCCGCTCGCACGGGATCGGTTTGTGTTGGAGGGGAAAATGTCTGTAGGAAAATTAAATGTTAGTAGTGTATAAAAGTCGGCTATTGCCAATAAGCGCAATATATAGGCGATTCACTAAAGGGCGATGATGATCGTGGCGCGGGAGGAATGGGCAGGGAACTTGGACGGCGACGGTGGCGCCTGCATCTAGAAACACCAAAAGTTGAGAAAATGGTAGGAGGTTGTTTCTTTGTTAACCACTTCACTATCTGTGCGCTGATGGCGTAATTGGAAGCGTGCTGGTCTTGCATTCACTTAGTTGTGAGTTCGAATCCCGTACTCCTTTCCGGTTCCAGCAATGACTCTTAGTTACCCCCCAGCAGTCCAAGCGCATCATAGGGCAAAGGTAACGGCTTCGGCCGCAGCTACTCAGTGTCTCCTGGCGTAGGTTCCTCACCTTCTTCACTAAAGTGATGCTGTCTCCGCTAAAATAAACCTTAGTGGCACCATCACGAATGAAGTAAATGGACTTACACAACACATATGACTCCGTAAACGTCTCTGGTGCATTATCCCACACTACTCTACACAATATTTGTATTATCATCTGTTTTCTTTGACCAGCTGGCGAGCACTACCAGCTGAATTCCTTTATTAGCGTAACTTTTGTAACAAGCTGTGTCCATTTACAGCTTGGAGCTGGTCATCGTTCATGAGAAGGATAAAGTTGCTGTCCATGCCAAGTGTGAACGTTGTCGAGAGTTGTTTCTACATGGCTCATGATCAAACCTGTGAGTTGTTGAACCACGCATTCTCATCTATTTTGTATTATTTATGACATTTTCTATCATGATGTTCCTGGTTCATTTGGAAGTCTTATAAGAAAAAGAGGAAAAGACATATCTCAACATTAAAGGTGTTTGTTGTCCTATATGTTCCTGATTGATTTTATCGGATTGGGAGGGTGCCGATTCTTATTTGCTATTACTGGGATCCGATAGTATTTTTTCGTGATATCTCTCATCAAATATTGGATTTTTTCCATTTCAGAGCATTGTATTATATACTGTCTGCATATATCTCTCGGTGGAAGATCTGAATACATGGTTGGCTTGACACGCTCGAAATGCTTTTACGTGATCCATTATTATCAAAGACTCTTGTATTAGCTTCCGGATTTCTCTGTTGCATCTTCTTCGTCACATGTTCACTTCTCTGTCATATACCGGCCCACGGATTTATATTACAATGTTATTCTCAAAATGGACAAACACACGGGTTGCGCGCACATACACATGCTCGTAAAGTCTTGCACACACGCGCACACACACACACACACACATACACACACACACACACACACACACACACACACATACACACACACATACACACACACACACACACACACACACACACACACACACACACACACACACACACACACACACACACACACACACACACACACACACACACACACACACAAGTGTATATGTGTGATTTACCATGGTTTTGGATCACATGCTGACCTTGTGATCGACGGCTGTTACCCTCCCATATGAGAGCTTTAGAGCTGCCCGAGCTCCACACACCCATCCCCACACTCAAGGGGCATAGTAACAGTTTTCATTTACCTAGTGA
>NC_134786.1:64550101-64555101 GCF_046742065.1 Oratosquilla oratoria
GTATAAAGATGATGAAAAAATAAATAAAAAAAACATTATTAAAATAAATGTGACCCCTATGAAAGAAGGTGACAAATTATCACTCATAATTTGTTACAGGAACAGGAAGACATTTTTTCTAATTCTGAGAAACAACACCGCCCCGAAACCTCACGGAATTCGTCTATCCTATGAAGTGTACAAATTCACTTGCCCAGAGGAGGACTGTACGCCTCTATCTATCTACGTGGGAAGAACAACTACCACCCCGTCTAGACGAGTCACCCTCTACCTTCAACAATGAGGATCTGAACACCACCTTTGGGCCCACCACAGACGCTATCTCGACATAGAAACCATGATGAGTTTTTTGTTTTATTTTCTGTATTGCGTGTTTAATTTTGTCAATATAAGTTCTCAGTGTCTTTTGGAAATTCACCTCTTCCCCCTCTCTCTTCCACAGAAGTCTACCTTTCGAAAGCTTACGCAAGAAATTGATTTCTAATTCATTTGCTTTCGTTTTCAACAGAATATGCTTGAACAAGACTCTCCTGCCACACTTCACTAATATATATATGTTTATATATATATGTAAATATATATATATATGTATGTATACACACACACACACACACACACACACACACATATATATATATATGTATATATATATATATATATATATATACATATATATATATATGTATATATACACACACATATATATATACATATATATATATATATATATATATATATATATGCAAAGAAATCACAAAACACACGTGATAAACTATTTTTGCAGAAACCACCGGGAAATTGAAAAAACAGATACCGAACGTTTTCGTCTATTTTGACATTTTCAAAGGTACAAAAAAGCAATACAGAAAGGAACAATAAATACATAAGAAGACAAGGATACTCGGAGAGGTCCCATGTTACATTTTATCACACACAATTTTGTCAATAATAAAATTGTCCAATCTAAATAAACCCAAACTCAAGTTCATGTTATTTCCAAAATTTCTTTTCATAAAACAAGATTAAATAATATTTCTTTCTATAATATTATTACAAGAAGAAAAATAATTACTTCTTGTAATAATATTATAGAAAGAAATATTATTGAATCTTGTTTTATAAAAAGAAATTTTGGAAATAACATGAACTTGAGTTTGAGTTTATTTAGATTGGACAATTTTATTATTGACAAAATTGTGTGTGATAAAATGTAACATGGGACCTCTCCGAGTATCGTTGTCTTCTTATGTTTTTATTGTTCCTTTGTGTATTGCTTTTTTGTACCTTTGAAAATGTCTAAATAGACGAAAACGTTCGGTATCTGTTTTTTCAATTTCCCGGTGGTTTCTGCAAATATATATATATATATATATATATATATATATATATATATATATATATATATATATATATATATATATATATATATATATATATATATATATATATATATATCTATATATACAAACACACACAGTTTGGACAGAAATACATGTGACTACAACACCGCGAAGAGCATAATTTTCGTTCATCGGCAACAAGGTTCCTCCTGGCTAAACTCAGATGTCGTTGCCTGAGAAGGGTGCACTTCCTGTAACCAAGCCGGAGATGGTATTTTGTCAGGAGATTTATTAGTGATGTTCTTCTTCCGACTCTTCTTCTGCTGCTTGCGACCGGAGAATACAAGCAAAGACACTTGGAGCACCAGCAACGAGACCACCAAAAGGACGAAGAACACTTCTGGAAAAGGACGAAGCGATCTTCAGAAGGAAAACGAGAATCGAGGGTCAACAAAGATTGCGACGACCCTAACGAGGACTCCAGTCTGTCCCGTGACGATCTTCCCTTCACGTGAGCTTCTTGAAAGGAACAAAGAAAAAACAAAAGCTCACATAAGTTCCAAGAAGGAATGGGAAGACGTAAAGTTTCTCGGGGTAGGCGCCTTCGGATACGTCAGACTCCTGAAGAACGTTAAGACAGAGGAGTTTCTGGCCCTAAAGGAGGTCAAGTGCAAGTCCGCCTCCTCCTCCCCCGAGGAACTCATCGAATCCATAATCCACAGTCAGTTGGAGCACAAGAACGTCATCCGGCTGTTCTTCTGGAGGAAGTTCGGCCCGACGTTATTCATGTACTTTGAGTACGCCAACGGTGGCTCCCTCGGGGATTTGAAGGGAGCCTTGGCAGAAGAGGACGCCCTCCGATACTTCGAGCAGCTCAGGGAGGGCGTCGACTTTCTGCACTCGAAGGGCGTTGTCCATAGAGACATCAAGCCAGACAACCTCCTCCTCACGGAAGACGGAGTCCTCAAGATCACCGACCTGGGACTCAGCAGTATCTTCGTGTGGAGGGGTGTCGAGGTCCCTCTGCGGGGGTTCGTGGGCACGCAGCACTACATGGCCCCCGAGATCTTCACGGGCAGGAGTTACAGGGGCCCTCCCGTCGACATGTGGGCCTGCGGTGTCGTTCTATTTAACATGCTGACGGCAGGACTCCCCTGGAGTACAGCCATATCTAACGACAACAACTACGTCCTCTGGGTCTACAGGAAAAAGAAAATTTTCAGCCGAAAGCTCTGGGACAAAATCGAGGGTTTGTCCTCGTTGTCGCTACTGAAGCGACTACTGGCCGTCGACCCCTCGGAGCGAGACTCCAACTGGCTTCAGCTCCGCCGTCAGGAGAACACGCACCAGTGAATGGACGTGAACCACGACAATGCACTGTCTCCACGAATAATGTGATAAACTCAACGACCTCTACATTGAACATTACTAGAACATCTCTGGACCACTTCGACTTCCTACGAAAAACTGTCCTCACCAAAGGTCACTGGCACCAGTTTTTTAATGCCATCCTTTCCTCTGCAAATCAGAAGGGGATTATCCCCTCAGCTGAATAAAATCACTGGTCGGCAGTCAAGGGGAATACATAAAAATCCCAACCTTCAGAAAGTGTTTAAATTCTTTATGCCAAAGCCATGTGACGGGGATGTAGACCTTTTCGATCCAAGAGATTGCTTTGACTAGTAAGGGTGTTGTTGTTGTTGTTGTTGTCGTTCCCTAGACTGTCTGTCCGAGCAGTCCCGTCTCCCCAAGGAATGCCATAGCCGAAACTGGGTTTTCCCACAAATCCTTTATAGAGCGTATGTTGTGTTGTTTGCGTGCATGATTGTGTATAATGCAGTCTTCCATTATGTGTTGTATGGTATGGGGGGTAGTGGTGTTGGTAGGGATGGTGGTGGTAGGGGTGATGGTATTGTTGTTGGTGGTGGTAGTGGTGATACCTCTATGAGCACCTTTCCGATATTAACTACTCAGTATAGTTATCGTAATAAGTATTCCAAACCCCCTACGTATGTCATTATTATTTGTTCCTAATTATAATTTAAGTTAGTGCGGACGACTGATGAGCGATAGAGCAAGTGGACGCTGCGAGATGGGAAACGCGGAAGAGGGAGACGAGACAGGTGGAGAGACGAGATTGAGAAGTTTGCAGAAGTAACGTGGCAGAAGTTGGTGCGGTTGTGTGAATCATGGAATGCTATGAAGGAAGCCTTTGTTCAGCAGTGGATTCGGGATGGCTGATTTGATTGATAATTATATTCGTAAAAATTAAAAGTAATTAAAATTTAATGCTTTCTTGAAAAAATCTATAGATATTAGGATTTAAATTTCAATCTATGAAAAGTTTCCGTTCTACAATATTCTTAAAGGAAAGGAAAATGACAAAAACTCAAGTTAATTCGAACGAGCCTAGTAGGTGTAAAAGACGTGGTATCTCTTGTCATACGACCCTCACTTCGCTGTTGTTTGTTGTGCTCTCCAGTGTTGTTCTTTGATTGCTGTTGTGTTTTGCAGGGTTGCCTTATTTTAACCCTTAAGTTAGAAGTGGAGAAAGAAATAATGCTGGATATAAAAAGACCATTTGTGGCCAGAAATGTGGCGGAAAAACGTGAAATTCTTCGTTCAGGCAGGCCGACTCCTTCGTTGAAAACTGGAGTTGGAAGTCGAACATTTCAGACAAAATGGTATGAACAAATTAACTGGCATTGTGCACGTAGCGTCACAGAGAAACTCTACTGCTGGTCATGTTTATTGTTTCAACCAAAAGCAAATAAATCGTGGGCAAATGGAGACTATAATAACTATAAAAAGATCTTGAGTGACTAAGCATCCCAGTAAACCAGCGAATCATTCAAGTATCTATAAAAACTTGAAAACTTTTGGACAGTACGGTATTGTGACAGCTATTAGTGAGTCTGCTGTTGGTGAGCCATCAAACCAAGACGATTGAAGTTCATGGATGAATGAAGTGAGTAATCTTTATATGAAATCTATATTTCTTTCTTATGTTAAATTATCAATGCACATAGTCTGCGGTGTGCATTACATGTCTTTTCTTCTTTTATACATGTATCTTATGCAAAATGTGTGACGAGCCCGATTGACGCTGATGATCTGGAGTTGCCTCTAATTATATATATATATATTATATATTATTAATATTGTAAATTATACTAGATCAATGTAATATGCGGTTTTCTTGGCGGAAATCAATAACAAAAAAGTTGCTAAAACCAATTTACCAACAAACGGCTGTTGAATGATACGCCATGTTTGTTTTGATAGATGCTGAGATCGAAAAAAGTAAAAGATGATAAATTAGTCTATTCTAACCTAACCTAACCTACCTTACCTAACCTAACATATCTAACCTAACTAACCTACGTGACCTAAACTATATTTAGTAATTCGGTACCTCAAATTCTAAAGATCATCCGTGTCGTCGTCGTCGTCGTCGTCATCACGGATTCTGACGGCTTGATTAATTATTATTGTACCTCTTGGCAATTTACAGACGACGGCAAATCCTGTGTTCTCTCATAAAGTCCAAGGAAGCCCTATTGTCTTTGTAAAAGCGCTTATTAACGTCACCTGGAGTTGGAGAACACCCGGTCCACAACGTGGAAACCATCGTCTTATAGTGACTGGCATAGAATAGCG
>NC_134786.1:64560101-64570101 GCF_046742065.1 Oratosquilla oratoria
GAAATACATAAAAATCCCAACCTTCAGAAAGTGTTTAAATTCTTTATGCCAAAGCCATGTGACGGGGATGTAGACCCTTTCGATCCAAGAGATTGCTTTGACTAGTAAGGGTGTTGGTAGGGATGGTGGTGGTAGGGGTGATGGTATTGTTGTTGGTAGTGGTAGTGGTGATACCTCTATGAGCACCTTTCCGAGATTAACTACTCAGTATAGTGACCGTAATAAGTATTCCGAACCCCCTACGTATGTCATTATTATTTGCTCCTAATTACAATTTAAGTTAGTGCGAACGACTGATGAGCGATAGAGCAATTGTATTACTGAGTGGACGCCGCGAGATGGGAAACGTGGAAGAGGGAGACGAGACAGGTGGAGAGACGAGATTGAGAAGTTTGCAGGAGTGACGTGGCAGAAGTTGGCGCTGTCATGTGAATCATGGAATGCTATGAAGGAAGCCTTTGTTCAGCAGTGGACTCGGGATGGCTGATTTGATTGATAATTTAATGCTTTCTTAAAAACTATGGGTATTAGGATTTAAATTTCAATCTATAAAAAGTTTCCGTTCTACAATATTCTTAAAGGAAAGGAAAATGACAAAAACTCAAGTTAATTCGAACGAGCCTAGTAGGTGTAAAAGACTAAGTGGTATCTCTTGTCATACGACACTCACTTCACTGTTGTTTGTTGTGCACTCCGGTGCCGTTCTTTGATTGCTGTTGTGTTTTACAGGGTTGCTTTATTCTTACCCTTAAGTTAGAAGTGGAGAAAGACATAGTGCTAGATATAAAAAGACCATTTGTGGCCAGAAATGTGGCGGAAAAACGTGAAATTCTTCGATCAGGCCGGCCGACTCCTTCGTTGAAAACTGGAATTGGAAGTCGAACATTTCAGACAATGAACAAACTGACTGGCATTGTGCACGTAGCGTCACAGAGAAACTCTACTGCTGGCCATGTTTGTTGTTTCAACCAAAAGCAAATAAATCGTGGACAGATGGAGACTATAATAAATATAAAAACATTTTGAGTGACTAAGCATCACAGCAAATCAGTGAATAATTATAAAAACTTGAAAACTTTTGGACAGTACGGTATTGTGACAGCTATTAGTGACTCTGCTGTTGGTGAGCCATCAAACCAAGACGATTGAAGTTAATGGATAAATGAAGTGAGTAATCTTTATATTAAAACTATATTTCTTTCTTATGTTAAATTATCAATGCACATAGTCTGCGGTGTGCATTACGTGTCTTTTCTTCTTTCATACATATATCTTATGCAAAATGTGTGACGAGCCCGAGTGACGCTGATGATCTGGAGTTGCCTCTAATTATATACATACATACATACATACATACATATATATATATATATATATATATATATATATATATATACATATATATATACATATATGTATATATATGTATATATATATATATATATATATATATATATATATATATATATATATATATAAAATGAATTATCAATACTGTAAATTATACTAAATCAATGTAATATGCGGTTTTCTAGGCGGAAATAAATAACAAGAAAGTTGCTAAAAACCAATTTACCAACAAACGGCTGTTGAATGATATGCCATATTTGTTTTGATAGATGCCGAGATCGAAGAAAGGAAAGGATGATAAATTAGTCTGTTCTAACCTAACCTAACCTACCTTACCTAACCTAACCTAACATATCTAACCTAACTAACCTACGTAACCATACCTATATTTAGTAACTCGGTACCTCAAATTCTGAAGATCATCCGTGTCGTCGTCGTCGTCGTCTTCACGGATGCTGACGGCTTGATTATTATTATTATTGTACCTCTTGGCAATTACCAGACGACGGCAAAACCCTGTGTTCTCCCATAAAGTCCAAGGAAGCCCTATTGTCTTAGTAAAAGCGCTTATTAACGTCACCTGGAGTTGGAGAACACCCGGTCCACAACGTGGAAACCATCGTCTGATAGTGACTGGCATGGCATGGCGTCTTGAGTCGTATCTTAGCGGCTTCGTTCGTTAGTAAATTTGCTGGTAGCCTTTTTTTCCGCAAAGAAAATCGTATATTATGTTCGTGTATTATAATCTACAAAATCAATATTTATTTTTCTAATGCTATATCGCGTAGGTGTGCACAACTAAAATAACAGCATCTCTCCCCGTCTTCTCTTTTTCTGCATGAGGGGACGTAGAGGTGGGATGCTGATTAAGTGAAGCGGCCTTACTGTGGATGTGCTGTGTCCTGCTACATTGCTTCTGACCCAGAGCACTGGGCAGGATACAGGGATGACCTGTCATCCATGAGGAGCTGAGACGAAAGTTGGGAAGGGTGGTGGATGGGAGTTGGTACGTGCCTTTGACTTGGCTACCTCCCTTGTAAGGGGGGAAAAGTTCTTAAAGGCAAAAAAAGGATTTACTTTTGCTTATTCTATTCCAAGTATTCTTTATACAGCTCACTTTTTTTTTTTTTTTTTTTTTTTCTTTTTTTGTCTTGTTCGCAGGATCTACTTGGTAGGTGTCCCGTAGTTATCCGCGTTACGGAACTGCCTGGTTCCATCTTCAGGGCGAAGTGTTGGACTATGGACTACCTAGGACAGACCATCCGCTCGCACGGGATCGGTTTGTGTGGGAGGGGAAAAATGTCTGTAGGAAAATTAAATGTTAGTAGTGTATAAAAGTCGGCTATTGCCAATAAGCGCAATATACAAGCGATTCACTAAGGGGCGATGGTGATCGTGGCGCGGGAGGAGTGGGCAGGGAACTTGGACGGCGACGGTGGCGCCTGCATCTAGAAACACCAAAAGTTGAGAAAATGGTAGGAGGTTGAAAAACGAAAAAAAAAAAAAATAGTGGGAGCTAAACTGAAATGAGATGTTGTATGAGAGAAGGTTGGGTGGATGGTTTACATAGGCCATAGGGATTACAGAATGTTCTTGTGACGTGGTCATCGCTGATTGGCTGCCTCAGGCCAATGAGAGAGCTCGGAACGAGGTTAAATCTGATTGGCTATACCTCTCCCAGTGGGTTTCGATGGCTTTATTGTCGGCAGACGCCTCACAGACGTTTGGACCTGCAACACTGACCACCAAACGTCGATTGTACCTAGCCCTCGTCAGACCGATTCTGTGCCAGTCCCCGGGACTAAGCCAGCTGACATGTCCCACTAATAACTACGAACATCAGAAGGTTCAGAATGCCGCTGTCAAGTTCATCACGGGTTCACGATGGAGCGACTTCAGAACCACTGAGTCTCTACACCGAATTTCCAACATCCGTCCACTCAACCAACATAAACACAAACTTCACTCAAGACACCTAGAAAAACTGCATGACAGACACAAACACCTGATACAACACATTACACCTAGACCACACCGTACAGACTATCTGTCAGCTGCGCCCGTCCCACGTGCGGTGTACACGATAAAACGTGTATAACCGTACCTATTAATAATACACCCCTTTCACCAGCTTTGACTGGTGATAACAATAATGATGAAATAATAATAGTAATAATAATATTGCATGTAGCCCAATAATTGACAGGCTGCATGCATACACAACTCAAACCCAACCTGGGGAAAAACAGGAGAGATCATACCTTACCTGGGGCTAATCAGGAACGCGCACTACACGCGGGAAATTAACTCTACTCACTTCCCGTAAGATACACACACACACACCTCTCACGAACATAGCCACGACCCAGGCACAAACACCTATACTTACTTTTTCTTCGACTAAAATTCGCTTCCTTTCTAACTTTCTCTTATACTACATCTTCTCATTTCAGTTTACCTCCCACTAAAGATTTTTCCGTTTTCCACCTTTCTCTACTACTACGCTTCCTACCATTTTCTAAACTTTCGTTGGTGATCCAAATCCTACTCCCGGCGTCGGCGCCCCCGTCCAAGCTCCTAGTCCATTTCTCCCGAGCCACGACCACAAACTGCCCCAAATTGCTCGCTAATTCGCCCGGTGGCAATAGCCCTCTTTTATACGCTACTATCTTTTCATTTTCTTACAGACATTCTTCCCCTCCCACAAAAACCGATCCCGCGCAAGCGGGTGGTCTTTCCTAGGAATTCAGAATTCAGAATTCAGACAGGACCTGGAGATCGTCTGCCTAAGCCTTAAGGGCAGAAATCCAACAATATTGGAAATAATGATAAAAGAAAAAATAATAATAATAAGATTCTCTTGTAAGTACAAAAGAGAGAATTATTATTTTTTCATTGATGTTATGATAATTTTTTCCCAATAGTGGAAGTACTACTTTATTTACATATTGGACCAATCAACCTTCAGCTATTTTGGTCTATATACCAGAAAAAATTAATCAGAAAATTTCTGTCAATATCTGCAGCTTGATTTGACAAATGTTCATCTTCCCCGTTCTTCTGATTGGTCGGTCACGTGACCACTTGTCCACTTGTCCTCTAGTTTATTATTGGGAACTCACGGGGGACACCTCCAACCAGTAGCTCCTCCTTCTTCATTCCTCCGAAGTGATCATTTTCCTCTAGATCGATTGAAATAGAGAAAAGCTCCTCCAGCATTCCGTGTCTATCTTCGGAAGGCGAATAGCCTCATGCCCCACCAAGAGGAGTCTGAGTGGGGCATGCTTGTAAGGGTTCTGCGAAACGGGCGTCGGAGTGGAGCATCGCACTGCCGCTCGGATCTCATATTCATCCTCACCATCCTCTGGAGTTTTTTTTTTTTTTTTTTTTTTTTTTTTTTTTACACGAAGCTCGCTGTCTGAGCGCGTTATGGCAGGGCGTCGTTACTTGCTGCGAAGGTCGAGGGAATGGCGGTTCGAATCCTGCCACCGGCGGTCAAGGTAAACACCCCAGAAACCCGGTTTCTATCGGTAGCGGACTAGAAACCTCCAAGAAACCTCTTAATCCTTATGAATTGGCACAGAAACCCGTAGAATAAACAAATAATATATCTAATTTACTGTGGAGAAATTGTATTGATTTTTTTTTACCAGAAAATATTTTTGAGAGGTTTAAAGTTATGCAAGTGCGTTTTGGGTTCTTCGCCTGCTATCGGTGATGGACTAGAAACCTCCAAGAAACCTCCTAATCGTTATTGATTGGCACAGAAACCCGTAGAATAAACAAATAATATATATTATCTATTGTGGCGGAATCTTGTTGAAATATTTTGACCAGAAAATATTTTTGAGAGGTTTAAAGTTATGCAAGTGCGTTTTGGGTTCATCGCCTGTATTGTATACCGGAAGACTCATTCGAATGGTGGCAGCACCGTCGCCGTGACCAACTTGTGTGTATCGTATTAACGAACTTATAGGCGCATTTAGACCTACTTCTGGGCATGCCAACTGAATAATTTCAAATATGTTGAAGTCGCTAAATAAAAATAGCACATGTAAAGAACCTATAGGACTAGGCTACATAAGCATGATAAATATATGACAATGTGTACGATGTTCGTATTTCCATAGTATTGCCCCATTATCAATATTATAATCAAATGTGATCACGTTGGACTAGATGGAAGAGATATGCTATCTAACTTGATAATCGAGCCAATTACTGTTAGGCTGAGGCTATAGACATCGCCGCTGGTTCTCTAACGAACAGAGGTCCAACCCAAAAGGGCTTCTTTCATCTTTACAGAACAGAAAATAAAGAAAGGATAGGCCCAATTCAAAATGACGAAAATGTCATGATAGAATCGGAGGAAAAAATGAGTGAGGCGTTTAATAACTATTTTCTCTCGGTGTTTACTAACGAGAGGTTAGATAAGGTGCCTGACTGCGATCCGATTTTCAGTAGACTATCTAATATCAGCATTAGTAAGGTAGATGTAGTCAAGGAGATTGAAAGACTTAAAGCTACAAAATCCCCAGGTCCAGACGAAAATTTTCCGAGAATGCTTAAAGAGTGCTTAAAATTTGAAATCCAGGATCAGTTAAAAGAAATATTTAATAAGTCGGTAGACACTTGTTTTGTGCCTATTGCTTCATTCTTATGTTCTTATGCGATAAATATAAATTATATTGATTTAAGGATCGTAAACCAGTGATATGAACTTATGATGGGCAACTAATAATAACTGTTTGTGGAGAGAGCTGATGCAGCATTTGATAAAATAGTAAAGTCTCCATTTGTATATTATGGGGTCGGGCAGTCTATCTTGTGTATGATGTATTACGTCGAATGTATGAGTCTTATTTTAGCAAGCGAGGAACACAAAGCGCACTTGCATAACTTTAAACCTCTCAAAAATATTTTCTGGACAAAATATTTCAACAAAATTCCACCACAGTAAATTAGATATATTATTTGTTTAATCTACAGGGTTCTGTGCCAATCGATAACGATTAAGAGGTTTCTTGGAGGTTTCTAATCCACCACCGATGGCAGGCGATGAACCCAAAATGCACTTGCATAAATTTAAGCCTCTCAGAAATATTTTCTGGTTAAAAGATTTTAACAAAACTCCACCACAATAAATTAGACATAATATTTGTTTATTCTACGGGTTTCTGTGCCAATCGATAACGATTAAGAGGTTTCTTGGAGGTTTCTAGTCCGCCACCGATAGAAGCCCGATAGAAACCGGGTTTCTGGGGGTGTTTACATTGACCCGCCACCGGTGAAGTTAAACCAAGGGCATGTTTCATTAAATTCCACGCTACAAAGTCCTCTATAAGGGGCACCGCCATAGCCTCCTGATGGAAGGAGTTTGTGACGTTAAACCATATCATCATCATTACACGAAGATCACTGACAACCGCTGACTTCTCCTTTCCTTCCCAGAGAAACCGACCGGAGAGTCAAGGGACCGTTGCTTGCCACTGTGGGAACAAGAGATTCCATTCACTGATATTAAGAACGGTAAGAGTTATTGTTGTTATGAGTCTGCATCTGAGAGATCTTGGTAGATCCTTTGTCCCTAACGACAGTGCTGGATTTACGAATAGGCATAGTAGATTACTGCCCTAGGGACCATGGGTAACTGGGGGCTCACTGAAACTAATTTGTTACACAAGAATGGTAAAATAATAATAATAATAGAGACCACCCACAAAAAATAGATGAAATTAGGCAGATATTGTTGTAAAACTGGAGACCCATTGATGAGTCTGGCTCAAAAGTAGGTAGATTCGGCCCTACTCAACGACATCATAATATCTCGTTACCTGCTTGTCACAGTCTCAAATGTGACCTTTGCCATTAGACAGACGCTGTCCAATGAAATCAACAAATCTTTTCTCGCGCGAAATCTTCTTGAAGAAAAGAAAGAAAAAACAGACGAAACTTTTCCAGACTTTGGTGTAAAAAGACAAAAGTCAATTATCTCTCAGACTTAAGTTCACTAAAGCTGCTTCTGCTACTCTTTCTTTCTCTTCCCCTCCTCCTCTTCTCCTTGCCTCCTTCCTCACTGCTACCTCCTCCTCATAACCTATCTTTCCTTTTCCTCTTCCTCTCACTCCTTCTCCTCCTCCTGTACTTCTTTCTCCTCCTCCTCTTTTCCTTCCTCCTCTTTTTTCATCCTTCAACTAGACCCTTTCTCTTCTTCCTCCTCCTTCTACATATCTTTCTCCTCTTCCACCTCTTTTTTTTCTTCCTCCTCCTCTTTTTTCATCCTTCAACTAGACCCTTTCTTCATCTTCCTCCTTCTCCTCCTCTTCCTCCTCTACTTCTTCCTCCTTCTCTTTTTTATCCTTCAGCTAAACCCTTTCCTCCTCCTCCTACACATCTTTTTCCTCCTTCTTCTACACATCTTCTCCCCCTTCTTTTCTTCTTCCCTATTTTTTTGCATCCTTCAGCTAGACCCTTTCCTCTTCTTCCTCCTCCTGCTCCTCGTCCTCCTCTCCTCCTACCTCCCCAACTGTTGCTGTTGCCCCCTTTTTCTCCTCCTACTCCCCGTTCTTCTTCTCTTCCTCCCCCTTATCTTCTTTCCTGGGTAAGAGAACTGAACCCTTTCTCCTTTGCTGCCATGTAGCTTTTCATTCTAATAATAAAAAATGGAACTAATTTTTCTTGCATCGATGAATCCACGTTTTGAGAAACTCTCGGAGCATCGTCGATACAGACATCTGTTGCCCCTCTCCCATTCCTCTCCTTCTCCCTCCCCTCTCTCTCTCTCTCTCTTTTTTTCTCTGTCTTTGTCTCTCTCTCTCTTTCTCTGTCTCCCTCCTTCTCTCTCTCTCTCTCTCTCTCTCTCTCTCTCTCTCTCTCTCTCTCTCTCTCTCTCTCTCTCTCTCTCTCTCTCTCTCTCTCTCTCTTTCTCTCTCTTTCTCTCTCTTTCCCTCTCCCCATACCTTTCTATCTTCCTCTCCCTCTCCCTCTCCCTCTACCTCCCTATCTTCCTCTCCCTCTACCTCTCCCTCTCCCTCTCCCTCTCCCTCTCCGTCTCCCTCTCCCTCTCCGTCTCCCTCTCCCTCTGGAGTGTCCGAAGGATTCGAGGTACTCGAACTGAGGGCTTTGGGCTCTAGAGGGCTCCTCCTCCTCCTCCTCCTCCTCCTCTTGCCTTTGACTTGATTCCTCCTCCTCAGGCACGCCCCCGCCTTTACTTACGTGACTCAGGTATTGAACTTATGACATGCTGTTGGGAATAAACCGTTGAGTGCGGTTATTATGCAAGCAGGCGTGCCGAACGGACAAGGAAATTTACGAAAGGATAGGGGTACTCTTTTACAAGCACAGGAGCTTCCACTCATAAGTACTATAGTGTCTGAGCGTCTTTTGAAGAGATTTGGGATTTTTTTCCACCTCAGTCTTATTCTCGTATAGCATACGTTCAAATTGAAGGAATGGTCTTGCTTGAGCTGTACACAGAAGATGATGGTCATTGTATTACTTATCATTGAAGTCCGTCGCACACATACACAACTCGAATGTATACGGGCACAGATACAGGATCTCACGCAAGCCTGCGTGAAAGCACGTACACACGCATGCATATGCACACACACACACACACACACACACACACACACACACACACACACACACACACACACACACACACACACACACACACACACACACACACACACACAGGACTCGATGGCGCAGTTGGTAGAATTCTCGGCCGTCACTACGGCGATCCGGGTTCGAATCCCACCCAGGGCTGAAATAATTCTAGTATGGCTGCGCTTCGAGTCGTTACTCCAACTCTCGTGGGCGGGGAGTTGATGTGTGTGTGTAGGTCACAGCATTACCCATAGATCGGTCATATATGAGCTCTGAGCTCTCTTCCGGGAGGGAAATAGCTGTCGATCACGAAACAACACGTGATCCAAGACGCGCGCGCGCGCACGCACACACACACACACACACACACACACACACACACACACACACACACACAAAGAGAGTTGTACATAACTCTCTCACCGTCTGTATTAAGAGAAGACTCACTGCATTTGTTATTGTGATCCTGTGGAGTTCTTAACTATCGCGCGGTTATTGCCGAGGTGCGCTGCCATTTACACGAACTGTTGTCTACCTAACAATATCTCCTCCTCCTTTTCATCTCAACACACTTACACACACACACACACACACACACACACACACACACACACACACACACACACACACACACACACACACACACACACACACACACATACACACACAAGGGTTGAAAAGCACCACAACACTATAAGTCGGCACCCCAGCTCTGGTGGGCAATGAGTTGTGTGTGTGTGTGTGTGTGTGTGTGTGTGTGTGTGTGTGTGTGTGTGTGTGTGTGTGTGTGTGTGTGTGTGTGTGTGTGTGTGTGTGTGTGTGTGTGTGTGTGTGTGTGTGTGTGTGCGTGCGTGAGTGTAAGGTCACAGCCTTACCCATAGACCTGGCCCTATATGAACGCTGAGCTCTCATTCGGAGGAAAATAGCTTTCGATCACGAGTCCAACACATGATGTATGGCCATGGTGAATCAGGTACACACGCACATACATACACGCATACACACACATACACACACACACACACACACACACACA
>NC_134786.1:64575101-64580101 GCF_046742065.1 Oratosquilla oratoria
GCTCTGGTGGCGTCCTCGGAAGCGTGTTGCTCTCTTATTCGCTTAGTTGTGGGTTCGAACCCCGCAATCCTCTCCGATTCCTAGCAGTGAGTGTTACCAGCCCCAGCAGTCCCTAAAGCGCATAACAGGGCAAAGGTGACGGCTTCGACCGCTGCTGCTACGCAGCGCCTCCTGGCGTAGGCTATTCACTTTCACCTTCTCATGGAGTGAAGGTGCTTTCGGAGGCGACGAGTAAAAAGTTGGTCATTTGTTGGTTGTGGTTGAACCTGTTTTTCCGCGCGGTGTTTTACAATGTATCGAGCCAGAAAAAAAGTTTTCTCTACGCAGTTTACAAACGCTTTGCCGAGAAGAGAAAAACGCTCGTCTTGGGAGTAACTGCACGAATATAACTGCAGAATTGACGGCGGCAAAGAGCACTGTGGACGCGAGACACCAGGAACAACGTTTAATCGATGGACGGTGGTTGTACAAAAAGCTCGAGTTTGTAGCTTGGCACACTGAACAATTGCATGTTTCTTACGTATTTTGTCGTGCATTTTCTCTCCAACAATAACGATGGGTTGCAGTGGATCACAAATGGTCAAAGATACTGACAAGAGACCTTCTGGTCCATACCGAAGTGAGGTACAGATGCTGGAGCCGAACACGTAAAATTGAGTTCAGAAACCTTGGGTCTAGATTATATTTGAACAATGTAAATGTAATAGTTGCTGATGACGATTTCATGTATTTCCCCCATACAAAGGGATACCTTAGTCTGCAAGATGAATACTGTACAGATATCTTCAAGATAATTAGGAACAAATGATAATGATATACGTAGAGGGGTTGGACTACTTATAGCGGACACAATATCGAGTAGTTAGTCTCGGCGAGGTGCTCTGAGAAGCATCATTACTACCACCACCACCAACAACACCACCACCACCATCCCCAACACCAACAGCACCATTATCCCGTAACACCACCACCATTACTACTAGTCCAAGCTCCAGCCTTGGCTCGAAAAGAGTCTAGATCCCCCACCGTCTCGTAGCTTTGGCCTAAAGGGTTTCAGCACTTTCTTGTGGTCGGCTTTTCAACGTATTTCTCTTGACTACCGACCGGCGACTTTATTCAGCTGAGGGGATATTCCCCTTCTGATTTGCAGAGGAAAGGATGGCCTTAGAAAACTGGTGCCAGTGACCTTTGGTGAGGACAGTTTTTCGTACGAAGTCTAAGCGGTCCAGAGATGGTTTAGTAATGTTCAGTGGAGAGATCATTGAGTTTATGACAGTATTGGTGGGGACAGTGCATTGTTGTGGTTTGCGTCCATTCACTGGTGCGTGTTCTCCTGACGGGGGAGCTGAAGCCAGTTGGAGTCTCGCTCCGAGGGGTCGACGGCCAGTAGTCGCTTCAGTAGCGACAACGAGGATAAGCCCTCGATTGTGTTCCAGAGCTTTCGGCTGAAAATTTTCTTTTTCCTGTGGACCCAGAGGACGTAGTTGTTGTCGTTAGATATGGCTCTCCTCCAGGGGAGTCCTGCCGTCAGCATGTTAAAGAGAACGACACCGCAGGCCCACATGTCGACGGGAGGGCCCCTGTAACTCCTACCCGTAAAGATCTCGGGGGCCATGTAGTTCTGGGTGCCCACGAACCCCCGCTGAGGGACCTCGACACCCCTCCACACGAAGATGCTGCAGAGTCCTAGGTCGGCGATCTTGAGGACTTCATCTTCGGTGAGGAGGAGGTTGTCTGGCTTGATGTCCCTGTGGACAACGCCCCTCGAATGGAGGAAGTCGACGCCCTCCCTGAGCTGCTCGAAGTATCGGAGGGCGTCGTGTTCGGCCAAGGCTTCCTTTAAGTCCCCGAGGGACCCACCGTTGGCGTACTCGAGGTACATGAATAGCGTCTGTCCGACCTTCCTCCAGAAGAACAGTCGGATGACGTTCTCGTGGTCCAACTGACTGTGGATGATGGACTCTATGAGTTCCTCGGAGGGGAAGGTGGTGGGCTTGCACTTGACCTCCTTGAAAGCCAGAAACTCCTCTGTCTTAACGTTCCTGAGGAGTCTGACGTATCCGAAAACACCTACTCCGAGGAACTTGACGTCTTCCCATTCCTTCTCAGAATTTGTGTGAGCTTGTGCTTTTTCTCTGTTCCTCTCGAGAAGCTCACGTGTAGGGAAGATCGTAACGGGACTGACTGTGGTCCTCGTTGGGGTCGTCACAATCTTTGTTGACCCTCGACTCTCGGTTTCCTTCTGGAGGTTGCTTCGTCCTTTCCCGGAAGTGTTCTCTATCGTTTTGTTGGTCTCTTTCCTGGTGGTCCAAGTCTCTTCGCCTGAATTTCCTTGTCGGCAACAGCAGAAGAACAGTCTGAAGAAAAACATCGCTCCTGACAAAATACCATCTCCGGCTGGTTTTCGTAAGTGAACCCTTCGCAGCCGACGTCATCTGAGATTAGCTTGGAGAAATATTGCTAACGCTGTAATATGCTGTTCAAGCTTCCTGCTGTTGTAATCACTTGTATTTCTGTCCGAACTGACTTTGTGTACATGTGTTCATACACACACACACACACACACACACACACACACACACACACACACACACACACACACACACACACACACACACACACACACACACATATATATATATATATATATATTTTTTTTTTGACAAGAGAAAAGACAGATGTATGGCAAGAGTGGTATAGGTAAATTCCTTCCTGGAATTTACCTATACCACTCTTGCCATACATATATATATATATATATATATATATATATATATATATATATATATATATATATATATATATATATATGTATATGTTTGACAAGAGAAAAGACAAATGTATGGCCAGAGTGGTATAGGTAAATTCCAGGAAGGAGCAGAAGTATTTTATTCTCTAACGACCTGTGATATCACCCGCTTAGTATATCGACATTTTTTTTCAATTTCCCTGTACTATAATCTCTCTGAAGAACACTATATCCACCCGTTAGACAATAAAATACTTCTGCTCCTTCCTGGAATTTACCTATACCACTCTTGCCATACATATGTATATGTATATATATAATATGTATATATATATATATATATATATATATATATATATATATATATATATATATATATATATATATATATAATATGTATATATGTATATATATATATATGTATATAATATGTATAAATATGTATATATATATATATATATACACACATATGTATATATACATGTATATATATATATAAATATATATATATATATATATGTATATATATATACACACACACAAAGACATCTATATATATATATATATGTATATGTATATATATGTATATATACATGTATATATATATATATGTATATATATATGTATATATATATGTATATATATATGTATATGTATGACTAGATAAACACCATATGAGGACGGAGCCTTTATTTGTACGACGTTTCGCTTATTACAGCTTTTTCAAGTACAAGTTGAGATACAAATGCTTGAGATTAAATAAGGGGAAAGGAGGGAACGGGGAGAGAAAAAGGGGGGGGGAGGAAGAGGAGGAGGAGGAGGAGGAGGAGGAGGAGGAGGAGGAGGAGGAGGAGGAGGATGGTGAGATGGACACTGGGAAAGGATGAGAATGCCGGCCCAAACGTCCGTGAGCGAAATGTCCACAAAGGGTGGTTTAAGTATTTAATATTTTGCTGGCCATGGGTATTAGGGGAATAATGTGAGGAGATATGTTAAACATGCCCCTGTTTTGTTCAATAGTGTTCGTTCCTTGAATGATTGCTGCTTCTAAACACTTCCTGCGGATTTTGTCTGGTTCCCGCATCAGCAGCTCTGCATTCTTCCACCCCCCCCGATGGTTTTCCTTGTTTCTATGTGTCACACATGCATTGGTGGTGACATCATGCCTGACGTCGTAACGGTGTTCACGTATTCGTGTATTCAGGTCACGTGACGTTTCTCCGATGTAAACTTTATCACATCCTGAACACGGAATACGATAAACACCGGCTTTGGTGCTCGGTGTCTGGTTGTTGTGTGTTTCCGTCTTCGTGATGTCTTTTATTGTTCTGCTTGTCTGACACACTATTTCCAAGTTGGTGGTTCTTAAAAGACGTGTCAGGTTGGTGGCAACGTCGCCGGTTGGCAACACGAGACGTCTAGTTGTGCTGTCCTGCTGCCTACGGCTTTCCCGAATCTTAGCGGCCTGCTGTTTGCAATTATCTAAAAGAAACTCTGGAAATTTTAGTGTTAAAAAGGTCTCTTTAATAAACCTGCATTCTTCTTCTAAGTATTTTGCACTACATATCCTAAATGCCCTAAGGAAAAAACCTATTACTACTCCTCTCTTGGTCCTTATATCATGGTGGGAGTAGAAATGAATTAAATCATTTTTGTTGGTAGGCTTTCTATACACTTTGAATTCAAATTGGTTACCGTACTTAAAGATGTGTGTGTCCAGGAAAGGAAGAGAATCGTGGATTTCTTCCTCTAGGGAAAACTGAATGGTGGGCTCCACTTCGTTTAAGGCCGTCTGCAAGCGCTGAAGATTGAAACGCCTGGGTGTGACGAGTAAGATATCGTCCACATATCGCAGCCAGGTCACATGCTCGGGAACGATGTTGGCAAAGGGTCCTGTTTCTAGAAATTCCATGAATAAATTAGCCAGGACTGCACTTAATGGAGAGCCCATGGCCATGCCAAATTTCTGGTGGAAGAAACTGTCCTGGAATTTAAAATAATTAAATTCAACACAAAGTTTGATCAAATCGACAAAATGGTTGGGGGGCAGGGGAAGTCGATTTTCTCCTTCTCGATTCTATCACTAAGGAGCTGTATTACCTTATCCGAGGGGACACATGTGAAGAGACTTTTCACGTCCAGGCTCATCTCAGACACTCAGGGGACCTACTAGACAGAATCCGAGATATCTCCGCCAGAAACAAGAAGTTGGCCAGCCTGGACGTGAAAAGTCTCTTCACATGTGTCCCCT
>NC_134786.1:64585101-64587601 GCF_046742065.1 Oratosquilla oratoria
CCTTCCCCAGGTGCTTTTCCTTGTTTTATATTTTTAGAGCAAATTCTGCTTCTTTTGTAATTTCTGGTACACCAGTAACGTTTATAAATGAATTTACTGAATCAACTATGGTTTTCGACGAGTAAAGCTCTTGAAAAAATTCTTCTGCTCTTTTACCATTCTGTCTCTACATTTAATGATTTCTCTATTTTTGTCTTTCAAACATATCGTTTGTTGTCTTCGTAAAGCATGTCTGCACTCGATCCCTTTAATACTTTTGACTTTCCGAATGTTTTCTTCTATATCATCCATATTTCTTTTTCTTTTCTCTGATCTCTGCCTTTTGTTGATAAGTTTGTTTAGTTCTACTCTTTCTATTTCGTCTCTCCTGCTTTTAATCTGCATGGTCCTCTTTCTTTTAATTAGGTCATTTGTAGATATGGAGTATTTGTTTTCTCTACTACTATTCGTACTTCCTACTTGTGAAATTTGTGAATATATACTACATGCTTTTGAATAGTTTCGGGTTCGAATCCCGCACTCCTCTTTGATTCCCAGTAGTCACTGTTAGTTACCTGCCCCCCAAGAAGCCAAGCACCGATATATATCCACAGTACATATACACGTACATGCTACATTTTTTTTAAATAATTGTGGGTTCGAATCCCGCATTCCTCTCCGATTCCCAGCAGGGACTGTAAGTTACCAGTTCCAACAGTTCAAGCGCACAGGGCAAATGTGACGGTTTTTGCAGTAGCTATTCAGCGCCTCCTAGTGTAGGCTCCTCACCTTCTTCAACCTTCTGGTTTCAATGGCGCACTTTAGATCTCTTTCACAGGCAACCCTGTGTCTAATTATGTAAACCTCCATTCACATTTCCGACAGTTTCTCTACTCTCTTATCTTTCTCTTCTCTATCTCTCTCCCTATGTGTGTATTCGTCGCTCTGTCTGTCTTTCTGTTGTAGTTTGTCACCAAGAACCCAGCGTTTCTGTCCTTGGGGACACCATTGCCCCTGACAGGTGTTATCGTAAAGGAAAGATTCAAGGAGAAGGAGAGGCTAATGACAGGTGAAAGGGTGACCAAGAAGAAGAAAGGAAAAGGACATGAAGGTAAGAAGTGAAAAGGAAATGTGATCATCTGGAAAGAGAGGAAGGAAGATGATGGAGGGAAAGGAGAGGAAGAGAAGAGGGTTGAGAATAGGAGAGTGGATGGAGGAAGAAGAGAATCTTTTCTTTTTCGTGGTTTGCGGCGTTGGATGTACCCGCCCGGACCTCAACCTAGCGGGTGGTCCGGAACTGTTCGAACGCAGGAGAGACGGTGTCCTGTCCAAGGTAGGATGCCACTCTTGCAGTGACAATACCCGGAGGAAGCTGAGGTCACTTCGAAAGGTTCCGAGGTGAGCGGCGGTTGGGGGGGGGGGGGGATTACCGAGAGTGGATATCCTAACCTGTGCGCGGTGGCCAGGATTCGAACAATCGCGCGAAATCCCCACACGGTTACCAGACACGCGCGAGATCACTGAGCCATGGCGGGCATCCGAAAGAGACTCGTATCATCTATGAAAACACGACACCAAAACTTCTGGAGAAAAATTAAAAAGAGATGTGAAAGTAAACAAGACCATAGAGAAAAGAATGCAGAAAAAACTGGCCGAAAAACTGCCGAAGAGAAACGAAAACATGAAGATGAGGAAGCAAACAAGACCAAAATAAACAAGAGTGTTTTGCAGAAAAAAAAAAACATAACCACGAAACTGCCAGAGAGAAATCAAAAGAAGATGAGAAAGCAAACAAGATAAAAAGAAAATGGAGACTGTTGCAGACAAAAAAAAAAAAAAAAAGACAAAGAGTGTCAACAAACACCATGTAGAGCAACGGAGGCACTTGAGTGCAGCGACAAGATTTCAAGTAGGACCGTTCCCGAAAGCGTCTTGGATTCGTCTGAAGAGACCCGTCATTCTATAGACCAAAGACATATAGTAGAGAAGAAGGCAAAGAAAGCATTTCTGCAGGCGAAGGTGTGTTTACTGATGAAGCCGTTTGCATGCAGGATCCAGGGGAACTCAGGTAGGGCCGTTCCTGAAAGCGTTCTGTGGGCCAAAGACACATGATAGAGAACTCAGGGAAGATGTTTTTGTAGCCTAAGGTGTGTTTACTGCTGAAGCTGCTTACGTGTTGGATCCAGAGGCAATGTAGGAGATCTGGAAAGGAGAAATGACTGAGAAGGGTTGTTGGTAGGGGAAATCAGGAGCTCATTTGGGATCAGGAGTGAAGAGGAGGAAGTTTGCCCGTCAGGCGATCAAAGAGTTAGAAGCAAAAAGGACCCGCCAATGAAGAGACGAGAGAGGAGAAAATAAGAGAGAGTAAAGAGTGCGTGAGAGACGGGGAGGTGGGAGAACGGAGGTCATTGAAAAAAAAAGTAACGAGGACTGGAAAAAGGGGGAAGGGGGAGGAAGGAGCTGGGAAAAAATGGAAGAGGAAAATTATAATTATTTTTTTTTCCTTCGCAACATGACAGGA
>NC_134786.1:64592601-64595101 GCF_046742065.1 Oratosquilla oratoria
GATCTTTCCATTCTCCTCTGTACAGTGCTTACCTTAGTTTCCATCGCCTTCGTCCGTTTCCAAGCCTGACACTCGTCGATTATTTCTGGCAGAATGCATTGATAATAAACTTTACGTTTCAAACATAAAGGTAGAGAGCCTTTCACGATTTTATTATACTTACCAAACACTTTCCGACCAATTGTAATGCGTCTTTTTATTTCATTATCATGATCTTTTGTCACTTTCACCATCTGGCCTAAAGAATTATACTCTTCAACTTTTTCAAGACTCTCACCAACGATTATAATCTCTTTACTTTAAGACTTTGCTTCTTCAGATCACTCAGCAAATCTTCCAAGTCTTCTGCTCTTTCTGAAATAAGAATGTCATCCGTAACTCTTACGTGATTCAAGCATTCTCCCTTAATATTTAAACCTTACTTTTCCTAACTCAACCTTCTGAAAATCTCTTCCAAGCAACCTGTAAATTATTTGGGTGAAATTGTATCACCTTGCCGTACTCCTTTCTCGATCTTGATCTTTTCTGTATCTTTAT
Organism: Oratosquilla oratoria; assembly: GCF_046742065.1. Taxonomy (NCBI): domain Eukaryota; kingdom Metazoa; phylum Arthropoda; class Malacostraca; order Stomatopoda; family Squillidae; genus Oratosquilla; species Oratosquilla oratoria. The sequence continues at coordinate 64,593,139 of NC_134786.1, forward strand.
GTAGTCGAATTATAGCGGTACCTTATGCATAAATCTTTTCTAAAACTCTTACGATCTGTTCGTTTGTACCTTGCTTGCGTAATGAGTTTAGTATTGCTATTTGTTCTACCGGGTCAAAGGCCTTCTCGTAATCTACAAAAGCTAAACAGAGAGGTGTATTTTATTCTGTCGTTTTCTGGATTAGTTGGTTCATCGCCTACAAATGGTCTGGAGTCGAATATCTGCTCCTAAAGCCTGCCTGTTCTCTCGGTCGGTTTCTATCGAAAACTTGGCTTAGTCTACTTGTAAGGATCTTGGAGAATACTTTGAATACATTTGATAGCAAGCTAATCGGTCGATAATTACTAAGGTCCTTCTGGTCTCCTTTTTTATGAAGCAAAATCACTATATAGTCACTCTGTCTGTTTTTCTGTTGTATTTTGTCACCAAGAATCCAGCGTTTCTTTCCTTGGGGACACTATCGCCCCTGACAGGTGTTATCGTAAAGGAAAGATTCAAGGAGTAGGAGAGGATAATAAAAGGCGAAAGAGTGACCAAGAAGAAGAAAGGAAAAGGAGATGAAGGTAAGAAGTACAAAAGGGAATGTGATCAACTGGAAAGAGAGGGAGGAGGAGGATGGAGGGAAAGGAGAGGAAGAGAAGAGGGTTGAGAATAGGAGAGTGAATGGAGGAGGAAGAGACTCTGTTTTTCTTTTTTTTCGTGGTTTGCGGCGTTGGATGGACCCGCCCGGACCTCAACCTTGTCAGTGGTCCGGAACTGTTCGAACGCAGGAGAGACGGTGTCCTGTCCAAGGTATGATGCCACTATTGCAAAGAAGGTACCCGGAGGAAGTTGAGGTCACTTCGGAAGGGTCCGAGGTGAGCGGTTGGGAATAATTACTCAGAGTGGATGCCCTTCCTAACCTGTGCGCGGTGGCCAGGATTCGAACAATCGCGCGAAATTCCCACTCGGTTACCAGACACGTGCACTACCACTGAGCCATGGTGGGCCCCCGAGAGACTCGTATCACCTATGAGAACACGACCCCAAAACTTCTGGAGAGAAATCAAAAAGAGATGTGGAAGTGAACAAAACTATATTAAAAAAAAAAAAAAAAAAACTGCCCAAAACTGCCAAAGAGAAACCACCAAAACAAGGTGAGGAAGCAAACAAGACCAAAAGAAACAAGACAGTGTTGCAGGATAAAAAAAAAAAAAACACGAAACTGCCGAAGAGGAAATAAAAGCAAGAAGATGAGAAAGCAAACAAGATGAAAAGAAAATGGAGTCTGTTCCAGACGAAAAAAAAAAAAAAGTGTCAACAAACACCATACAGAGCGACGGAGTCGTTTGAGTGCAGCGACAAGATTTCGAGTAGGGCCGTTCCCGAAAGCGTTTTGGATTCTTTTGAAGAGACCAGTCGTTCTATAGGCCAAAGACATATAGTAGAGAAGACAAAGAAGGCATTTTTGCAACCGAAGGTGTGTTTACTGCTGAAACCGTTTGCATGGAGGATCCAGGGAAACTAAGGTAGGGCCGTTCCCAGAAGCGTCTTGGATTCGTCTGAAGAGACCCGTCGTTCTATGGGCCAAAGACACATGACAGAGAAATAAGGGAAGGTGTTTTTGTAGCCTAAGGTGTGTTTACTGCTGAAGCTGCTTACGTGCTGGATCCAGAGGCAATGTAGGAGATCTGGAAAGGAGAAATGACTGAGAAGGGTTGTTGGTAGGGGAAATCAGGAGCTCATTTGGGATCAGGAGTGACGAGGAGGAAGTTTACCCGTCAGGCGATCAAAGAGTTGGAAGTAAATAGGACCTGGCAATGAAGAGACGAGAGAGGAGAAAATAAGAGAAAGTAAAGAGTGCGTGAGAGACGGGGAGGTGGGAGAACGGAGGTCATTAAAAAAAAAAGTAACGAGGACAGGAACAAGGGGAAGGTGGAGGAAGGAGCTGGGAAAAAAGGGAAGAGGAAAATGAGAGAATTTT
>NC_134786.1:64610101-64615101 GCF_046742065.1 Oratosquilla oratoria
GCGGTACGAAATTAGATTTTTTGTATGAAAGGTAACTGTTGATAATACTAAGACGATTCCACCGAGGTTCGGCCTTCAAAGTTATTCGTCACGCTTCCCACTTAAGGGGTTATCACACTGGGCTTCCACGGGCTTCACCAGAGCCGACAGTCGAGAGTTCCTTTGAGTATAAACAACTTCGGTTACAATATTTTGTTTTTCAGATCTCCAATTAATTATCAATTTATCTTTCCGTCATATATAGCAAAGCTGAATGATGAACTAAGAGATTGTAAACCTATACGAATGTTAGGCATACTGTTGAAATCTTCTTAGAGAAGTCATATTCTAGTTATTGAAATGGAGTCTGGAGGTAGGATGTTAGAGGAAAAATACCCCGGTGTGATAACCCCTTAAGACGGTTGAAGCCAGAGTAAATGTTACCGTTTTGCCTCCCCATTCCAAAGTGAGGTCAACAACCTCAGTGGGTCGGGTTAAGATTAACATTATGAAGTGTTGTATGTCATGTCTCAGAACTGGTCTTCTTGAAATGCATATCTACTCCTTTTCCTATACTTGCCTGTTTAAGTTTTTATCTCCTTTATCATCGATCCATCTTATCTGTATCTTACTTCGGTATGGACCAGAAGGTCTCCTGTCAGTATGTTTGAGCTTTTGTGATCCACTGCGACCCATCGTTATTATCGGAGAGAAAATGCACGACAAAATATGTAAAATAGATAAAAATTGTTCTGTGTGCCAAAGTACAGGCTCAATGTTTTTGTACAACCACCATCCATCGATTACACGTTGTTCCTGGTGTCTCGCGTCCACAGTGCTCTTTGCCGCCGCCAGTTCTACAGCTATATGCGTACGGTTACTCCCATGACGAGCGTTTATCACCTCTCAGCAAAGCGTTTGTAAACTGCGTATTCTGGGTTTCGTATAACATATATGTAGCATCACTTGGTACTAAAGTTTGTCAATATTTTTATTACCACCGTCACATCACCACCACCGGCACATCGCCACCGTCACATCACCACCATAACCACCACCACATTACTATCACATCACTATAACCATCACCGCCAGCACATCACCACCAACTCCATCACCATTAACTCCATCATCATCATCATCATCATCATCATCATCATCATCATCATCATCATCATCATCATCATCATCATCATCATCATCATCATCATCATCATCATCATCATCATCATCATCATCATCATCATCATCATCATCATCATCATCATCATCACCATCACCATCATCATCACCATCATCACCAAGATCACCACCGCTACGACCACCATCACATCACCACTGCCATCATCACCATCATCACTACCACCTTCACATCACAACCATCACCATCATTATCATCATCACCACCACCATCATAATCATCATCACCACCATCACCAGCACCTCCACCACCATCACCACCATCTCCACCACCATCACATCACCACCATGGGAAAAATATATCTAGGGGTGCCCAGCAGGTGTTTTGTCCGGGACACCGGCGAGCACAGGAACTGGCGCAGCATATCTGGGATCGATGGGGGATTGGGGGGGGGGGGTTATTTGGAAACAGTTTTGTGGCTCGCTGTTGTACTTTTTCCAGTCTGTCAATGTCTTTAATTAGATTCAGTAACCTTACGGAAACAATATATACCAAATATGGACGAACTAACGATTTATATAGTTTGTTCATGAGTGATGGACTTTAAAAGTCAAAAGATCGCGCAATCAGTCCTAGAATCTTATATGCTTTCTCAGGGGCTGAAATACACTGTTTAGATGGCTTGAGATCGTTACTGATAATTACGCAAAGATCCTTATCACTATCCACTTTTATTAACGAATTTCAAAATAACTTGTAATCGTACCTACTGTTATTTTACCTATGCACATTACCTTTCACTTACTTGTATTAAATTTCATTAGCCACTTTTCAGACCATTGCTGTAATTTATCTAAATCTTCTTGAATATCTAATTGGTTTAAGTGATCATTTGTCATTCTGCACAGTTTTGTATCATCAGCAAATTTGGAAACAGTAGATTTTAGTCCGTGGTCTATATCATATATATATACTATAAATAGAAGTGGCCCAAGAACGGAACCCTGAGGAACTCCACTCCTAACATATTTCCATTCAGAAGTTTTTTCCATTTAAAACAACTCTCTGTTTTCGATCATTCAACCAATTACTAGTCCAACTTAATAGGCTGCCACTTATTCCGTGTGAAGGTAATTTAGTAAGTAGTCTTTCGTGGGGGACAGTATCAAAAGCTTTTGCAAATTCTAGATATAATAAATATATATTGTTTCTTTCGTCATAATTCGAGATAACTGTGTTGCAGAATTCGAGCAAGTTACGCAAGAACGTTTCCGTCAGAAACCATGCTGGCTATTATCTATCAAACAGTTACTTTCTAAATGATGTTCGATAGCATCTCTGATGATAGTTTCCATCATTTTTCCTACGATTGAAGTCAAACTTATAGGCATGTAGTTATTTGGATTCTTTTTGTCACCTTTTTTGAATATGGGAGTAACGTTAGCTAGCTTCCATTCTCTTGGGACATCTCCGGATATGATGGATTTCTTGAAAATATTCTTTAATGGAACAAGAATCTCATTTTTCATTTCCTTTAAGATTCTTGGATGCCAACCGTCAGGCCCTGGTGTTTTATTAACTTTGAGTGTCTCTATACACCTTTTAATTTTTTCTTTTGTTATATTTACCGTAGTAAGTTTATCTTAGACTTTCCACAGGTTTCATTTTGGATTTCACTTTGAGGTGTTTCATTTATGAATACTGAGCTAAAATGATTGTTTAAAATATCACAAATTCCTTCATTTGAATATTCAAGTTGACCGTCAGCAGATAATAGTGGACCAATGTGATTCCTAACAACCTTTTTATCTCTAATGTAACTACAGAATTCCTTAGTATTCTCTTTGGATTTATCAGCGATATTCATTTTGTATTGTCATTTTCGTTTTTTTTAATTGCCTTTTTTAAATCTCTCTGTATTAATACATGACTTTGATAGTCATTAGATGCACACGAGCAGTTGTATTTCTTATAAGCCTGACTCTTTTTGGCAATGCTTTTTTCAGTTTCTTTGTCAAGCCAGTTTGGGCGAGCCTGATTTGGGGGACGTCTTTCCTTAAATGGGATGTAAGTATGAATCATCTTAGTATGAGTATTTTGAAATATTTCCCACATCTGGGCGGGGGATTAACTTGACCATATCATTCTCACTCTCACTCTCGCATATTTCTCGCTCGTTTTCACGTTGGAGTTGGAGTTTACGTCCTTTCAATTTCTCTCTCTCTCTCTCTCTCTCTCTCTCTCTCTCTCTCTATCTATCTATCTATCTATCTATCTATCTATCTATCTCTATCTCTCTCTATCTCTCTCAGTTTTCGTCCTTTCAAAATGTCTCTCTGTCTCTCTCCCTCCCCCCTCTCCCTCTCCCTCATTCCTTCACTCTTCTTCCTCTGTTTCCTCTTCATATTTCATCTTCGTTTTTGTGTTTAAACGACAACCCCGTTTTACCTCGTGACCTGTCTCGCTTTGTGGACGCACCTTCGTTACCTGTATGCCCATTTCTCATTCCCTCTCTCCTCCTCCCGCACCCTATTGTAGATCTTCTAGTCTATCTATTTTTTTCCTTCCTCGCTCAACACGAGTGCTCTGGTGGCGTAATTGGAAGCGTGCTGGTCTCACGTTCACCTAGTTGTGGGTTCGAGTCCCGTACTCCTCTCCAATTCCCAGCAGTGACAATTAACTGCCCCCAAAAGCCCAAGCGCATAGAGTAAAGGTGACTTCTCCGGCCGTAGTTACGCCCCTCATGGCGTAGATTCTTTACTTGTTACTTAGTTGTAGTTCTTCTTTATCTGGTCACACTCCACCAATGGTGCTCCGCAGTACCTCCGCATCAATCAAGATCTACTTCAACTTTGTAATCTGTATTCCTCTCTGATGGTGAGGTCTTCCATATCGTAACAGTCAGAGAACAGGAACGTCTTGAGTTTATCCTTGACACCTTGGATGCTGACAGCACGACGTAGATCGAGTGGGAGACTATTATAAAATCATTTGAATAACTAGAATATAACTTTGCCTACAGAAATCTAGACTTCTCTAAGAACATTTCAACAGGATGGCTAACATTGGTATAGTCTTACAATCTCTTAGTTCGTCATTAAGCATTTCAATATATGGCGGAAAGATATTTTGATATTTGGAGACTTCAAAAATAAAATATTGTAACCGAAGTCGTTTATACTCAAACGAACACTCAACGGTTGGCGCTGGTGAAGCCCGTGGAAGCCCAGTGTGATAACCCGTTTAGCTGGGAAACAACAGAACATGACACCGGACACAGGATGCCTCTGTCTGTCTGTCTGTTCTGTTTGACTGTCCGTCTGTCTATCTACATGTGTCTGCTTGTCTGTCGGTATCTGTGTGTCTATCTGCTTGTCTGTATCTGTATGTCTTCATCCGTCTGCCTATCTGTCTGTCTATCTTTTGTTTCTGTTTATTTATTTCTTGCTGTACCTTTCCGTCTGTCTGTCTTTCTGTGTGTTTGTCTATCTATCTGTTTACTCATCTGGCTGTGTATACTTGTCTGCCCACCAATTTGTTTCATGTCTTTATTTCTACTCATTTCTTATTTCTCCTCAAGTCCGTCATTTATCTGTGGAAGAACCACGGAGAAGTAGACCAGTAGAAGAGCCTCTGGTCTATAACATAGGCAGCTTGTAATAAATATATTTTTTCAGTCTGGTCTAGGCTCTATTTTTTTTTTTTTTTTTTTTTTTTTTTTTTTTTTTTTTATGGGTCATTTCTTCTGAAAAGGTTTCCTTCTCACTCTTCCCTGTTATGTTGAGAAAAAGTAAAATTCTCTCATTTTCCTCTTCCATTTTTCCCAGCTCCTTCCTCCCCCTTCCCCTTTTTCCAGTCCACGTTACTTTTTTTTTTTTTT
>NC_134786.1:64627601-64630101 GCF_046742065.1 Oratosquilla oratoria
TACATATATCACACACAGACACACAGACGCACACACAGACACACACACACACACACACACACACACACACACATACTGTATATATATATATATATATATATATATATATATATATATATATATATACAGACAAACACACATATATAAACACATACATATCACACACACACACACATATGAAGGCAAACACACATATATAAACACATACATATATCACACACATATGCAGACAAACACATATATAAACACATACATATCACACACACACACACACACACACACACACACGCACACATATATATATATATACACACACACATGGAGACAAACACACATATATGAACACATACATATCTCACACACACACACGTACACACACATATGCAGACAAGCACACATATATAAACGCATACATATCACACACACACACATATGGAAACAAACACACATATATAAACACATAAATATCACACACACACACACACACACACACACACACACACACACACACACACACACACACACACACACACACACACACACACACACACACACACACACACACACACGGAAATTCTTTTAAATGCTTCGTAACGTTATCAAATCTATTGGTCCGCGTTATCAGCGGTTTCTGTAAAAGGTTGGTCATCAGTTTAAAATTAAAGAAAAGGTTACTCTTTCCTCTCTAGTCTAGTCTAGTCCCCTCTGCTTGTTCGTCTGTGATCACTCATCACTGACACTGTGTTAGCAGAGCAACAGCCCAACAGCAGACGCCAAGTACTCTAGATGCAATTCCTACACAAAGGACGTGTTGTTGCAATGGTTCTCATACGTGTGTGCCATGGACCAATAGGGCACCGTAGCAAGAATTTAGGGAGAGGGCATGACCTGTTGTCGCAAATAATACATTTCTATATAACGTGAAGAATCTGAATGTAACAAAAAAATTCTATCTGCTGTCCTGGTAGAAGATAATTATGATTGTCAATTTTGTAATAAAATAAAAGGTTTCTGTTTATCAAAAATTTAATATCATAGTTATTTTCCATTTTATTTTTTATTTGTTTTATTTTTTTTTTTTTTTTAAGAAAAATTAAGGGAAGCCACATGAATGTTGAGAATTCATAAGGGGAGAATGGAGTGAAAAAAGTTGACTTCAGGCAAAAAAAAAAAAAAAAATCAATATAACCTCTGGGCTAATCCAGTGGCCGTGGTCGGTTTCTAAGGGGCCGCCGGTCTTGAACAAAGGACAGGTCATGAGGATTGGAGTGATCGATTTATAACAATGTTTTATAAACTGAGATGTTACCATCCACCCCAGGGGTGAGGTGAGGAGCATACGCCAGGAGGTGCTGAGTAGCTGCGGCCGAATCCGACACCTTTGTCCTATTATGCGCTTGGACTGTTGAGGCAGGTAAAGACAATTACAGCTGGGAATCGGAGAGGAGAGCAGGATTCGAACCCACAACTAAGCGAATGCGAGACCAGCACGCTTCCGATGACGCCACTAGAGCACAGGGGACGCTGAAATAGAAAACAGGAGGTGCTTGGGGACGCCGTTGTCCTTGTAACCGGATGTTAGGGTGTTGGACTACCTACATCTGACTCCTGAGGGTACATAGGCCGGAAAAGGCCGCTGATTGATACGGAACTGGAAGCGTAGGGAGCATTAACATGCTCAAAGAACGTACTTGGATACGACTATCCGACCCTTGCGTGGGGCTGAGTTCTCGCAGGAGTCTCGGATGACTCAGTGGTAACGCGCTCGTTTTAGGATACAGAATTGGGTGCTGGGTTAGGTTCTACACGTGTACTCACAGATTTTGATAATGAGGTTGAAAACGAGTGGCAATCAAAGGCCAGTCGTTGTTTTCATTGCCACTTTGTCTCTGAATAAGTAAATATGTTTACAGGCTTTTGGGCTGGCATGAAACCTCAGTCAGATAACACACACTCAAGTTAAACGAGTTCAAAATACTATTACCACATGCACACTCTTTCATTCCACTGAATACGGGACATGCCTGTAAGGCAAGAAAGAACACTTTGTCGGACCTATGATGTGTGACAGTGTAACCAGGTGCAATAAACTAATAACTAACTAACTAACTAACCGGGTTCTTGCGCTTGCGCAGTCCAGGTGGGGCAGTGAGTAATGGGGTCATCACACTGGACTGTTTTTCCTCCCACATCCTACCTCCAATCTCCATTTGAATAACTAGAATATGACTTCCCTAACAGAAGTCTAGAATCCTCTAAGAACATTCCAGCAGTAATTTTAACATTCGTATGGGTTTACAATCTCTTAGTTCATCATTCAGCTTTGCTATATATGACGGAAAAAATTATTTGATATTTGGAGATTTGAAAAATAAAATATCGTAACCGAAGTCGTTTGAAGTCCGTGGAAGCCCAGTGTGATAACCCCTGAACTATTAATCCCTTTGCAGAGAAAGAGAACTTCACACTCGCGCGAAGATGTGGACAAAGACGGTAGGGG
>NC_134786.1:64652601-64657601 GCF_046742065.1 Oratosquilla oratoria
GATAGAAACGCTGGTTATTGCTGACAAAATGCTCTCTCTCTGTATGTGTGCGTGCGTGTGTGTGTGTGTGTGTGTTTGTATGTATGTGTGTGTGTGTGTGTGTGTGTGTGTGTGTGTGTTTGTGTGTGTGTGTGTTAACGTGTGTATGCGTGTGTAGACACATCTCGTGCTTCTGAGCCCGATTAAATCATGTGCACATATGGCTAAGATTTTTTTTTTTTTTTTTTTTCTTTTTTTTTTTTTTTTTAGGGAGTAACCCATCTACTCATTTCTCATTTACATCACAGACGGGCGGCTTTCAGAAAGGCACAAAACTCTTCGGAAGTTTGTGGTGATGACTATGATTTATATCCTGGTAGTGACCATAAAACCCAGTTTTTCGACCCTCGTCCAATTTTACCAAGAAACGGTACCACGAAGAACGCTCTTACAGACATATACACGAATGTTTCTATTCCAGAGAGACGGATAAGGCAAATCTTCTTTCTGGATCATTAAGCGATCTTTTTCCAGTGTAGGGGAGGAAGGTAGGGGATGGTAGAAGAGGATAAAGAGGAGGGGGCCTTTGGGAAAAGGGTAGTTTTAATGTAGGAGGAAGGGAAGAGAGAGGAAGAAGGGAGGGTGAAGGAGTATGAGGGTGTAATACTGTGATAGGAACGGCGAGGGAGATTGTGGTGATAAAACCTGAGTAAGAAGATGGTGGCTCGGAATGAGAGGGAAATCAGAGACGTAAAACAGAGGTTATAAGAGGAAAGCGGAGCCGGTGGAAAACAGTAAGAGGCCAGGAAACGGAGAAAAGAAAATAGCGGGAACAAAGGAAGAGAAAGAAAGGGGCGAGAAAAAAAAAAAAGTATAATGAAGAAGGAAAGATAAAGCCTCTGGTGCACATATGCGACTCAAGTGCGTTCGTTCGAGTAGAAACGACTTCGGTTACATTCTTTTGTTTTTCGAATCTCCAAATGTCAAATCCCCTTTGCGTCATATATCGAGAAGCTGAATGACGAACTAAAAGAAGTTAAACCTATGCGAAAATTAGACATATTGTTGAATTGTAGACTTAGGGAAGTCTAGAATATTGCAAGCGAAGTCGTCTTCCAGCTTTTCGAATTCAGAACATTTGACGAGTAAGTGAGGCGAGGTGAGAATAGAAGGGAATGGAAAGAAAGCGAAGAGGACTCGCTAAAGGCACAGCGAGCGAAGTTACCACCTGTGCCATATATGCTTGAACTGTTGAGGCAGGTAACAACCAATGATAATAATCGGGGAGAAGTGCGGGACTCGAACCCGTGAATAGGAAGATATGAGGCCCGTATACCTCCGATTACGTCATACATGCAAGGAGAATGAAAAGAGAGAGGAAGAGGATAAGAGATAGAGAGAAGAAAAGAGTGAGAGATTAGAGGTGAAGAGGAAGGAAGAAAGATGGGGATAGGCAAAAAGGAGAGGAGAGATGAGAGGAGATAAGAAGAGAGCGTTGGAGAAAACAAAAACCGGCGGTGATGAGATTGTCAGGGTATGTGTATATTTGCACAGGGGATACAAGAACGACGGGCAAGGGTAGGGAGAAGGAGAGAGGGAGAGAGTAGTGGGAGAGGAGGAGGAGTAGGATGGGGTAAGGGAGGAGGGAGTGATGGGAGAATGGGTGGGAGAGAAGTGAGGTGAAATAAAAGAAAATGGGAAGAAGTCGAAGAGAAAAGAAGGGAGGTAATGTCCATGTGGTCAGTGGCCCTACATCTACATCTCAGTGTAGACTCACATATATGCGCCCACACACTTATACTTTAATAAACATATATTTTCACACACACACACACACACACACACACACACACACACACACACACAGTGTTTTCTTTTTCTATATGTTGGACTTCCGGCATGAAATTGATTGGATCATTATCAGGACCCCACAGGTGTTGATACTTTCATGTATACTACAATTAGGTACACACACACACACACACACACACACACACACACACACACACACACACACACACACACACACACACACACACACACACACACACACACACACACACACACACACACACACACACACACACACACACACACACACACACACACACACACACACACACACATACACACACCGGTCGAGATAAAGGTCCTTCACCGTTCGTCTGCAAACTGTCGTTCCCATTCCAGGCGTTCGAGATGCCTTTATCGAAAATAAAATTTCTTGAAGAACGTCTGGCACAGCCACTGGAACCAGCTCATTACCTTCTGAATGGATGAAATTGCCGTGTTTCACTCACAGCTGATTTTTTTTTTTTTTTTTTTTTCTCGTTTCTGCGCCATGGGCTTTGATCGATGAAGATCCACAACATTGTAAGATTTCTGCTCCTCAACTGAATACAGTCGTCCCACGTTAGCCAGAATAAAATCTTAAAGTTGGAGTTACTAGTTTGAAGAAGTTCCTGAGACCGCCTGGAAATTGAGTCGCGGCATTAAAGATGTATTTTGTCTTTTTCTCACTGGAGACAGACAATTTCATTTACTTAATAGGTTAAAAATCCCTCGTTTTTTTCTCCTTTTAGTGAAGTGGCATCGCTGTTGGGTTTCAGCTTAGTTGGCACCTATTGATCTTATTCAGCTAAACGGAGAAGATGATGATGGTTCGTTTGACTATGGTATTCCATCTTCTGCAAGAAATTTTGTCTTTGACTTTGATGAAAGTCCTTCTTTGGATCTTTCCTAACGAAGTCTTCTTCGCACAGACCTTTGTCAGAAGATAGATGTGTTACTCTTGGGAAAACCTCATCCAGATTGTCCCTCACTTCACGTTATCACACTGGGCTATTTTTCCTCCGACAGTTGGAGCAGATTTGCAGTCCGCAGCTTTTGGGAAGGAGTCTGCTATGCTGGAGGGAAAAAAAATCTTCCAGCATATCAAATGACCTAGGTAAACTGTTGAGAAAACAAAATAGTTTGACGTAGTGATTTTACGGCGGAAAAAGTCCTGGAAGTGGGCGGTACCGCCGGTTAATTGGAGGTTGGGGGAAAGATAGCCCAGTGTGATAACCCCTTTACTCGCCGACTCGGGATTCGTCGACGTCGTCTACGCTCGGTGGTCGAAAATGACGTCGAAATCCTCTGGAGACGGCCTAGGCACCATCTTCCCGTAGAACATAAGGATGGAGGCGGGTGCAAAAGACTATAAAGCCTACATTAGACAGTTCCATGTCCATTACTATCATCCCTATCCATAAATTTCTTCTCCTAAGGCAACCAATAGTTTCAGCGCTCATTACATGGCTACTAAGCCCATTCCATTCGTTAATCACTCTTGATAAATCAGTTCTTGCCTAAGCCATTTCTACGAGTCCTGCCTGTTGCCTTAATGTGATGATCTTGCCCACATTATACTGTACTTGTTTAAGCCTTTGACCCATTTGAGTATCTTTATAAGATCTCCCCGCACTCTAAGCCCGAAGGCTCGTGGTCACAGGTATTGAAAGGATAAAGGACACAAATATTTGCGTTTCGTACAGTTGTGTGCGTGTGTTTTCATAAGTAGGCCTATATGTACGCAACGCACACTCGCGCACACACAAATGTATATGCATACGCACACATACACATGCACATATACATATACACACACGCGCACACACACACATTATCATGCATATATACTTATCACACGCAAACGCAGACACACACATACACACACATACGCTCATACACGCACACACACGCATGCACGTACACACACATACACACACGCACACACACACATACATTTACATGCATATACACACATCACACACAAAAACACACTCACGCAAACGTACACATACACACTCGTATAATCGTTTGGCATTGACCAGAAACAGAGCTATAAGGTACCTCACCGACTCAAAGGTTTCAATTCTTTTGGGAAAATTCCCTCCTGAGCATATATTCCCGCTGGTGATTCTGCTGTCCGGTTTATGGTGGAACTGGGGTAGTGAAAGCCCTAATCTATTTGCAAACTTCCTACTCTCTTCTCGTAAGAATCACAACCTTCGTTGAGTTTTCTTCCGCTTCTCATTTATTGGCTGTAACTTTGATCCCTCTGCTAAGTAATTTCTTTAACGTGATCGAGGACCTTATCAGAGACTTCTCTTGCTTCTCTAATGGACCTCTCCCGACTCAGTCGTTCGTTCTTGATTCTTCTTAAACCTCGTTAATGGACTATTTCGAATTTTTAGTGCGATGGGTCTCGCTTGAGATTGAACACCTGTTTTGGAGAGGCAATGGCCTCGATTTTTTTGAGTGCAATAGTGGGGGGGGGAGTCGTTTTTCATTATCGTCAAAGTTGTTGTTGTTGTTGTTATTATTGTATTTTATTTGTTATTTACTTTATTATAGTTTTATTTATTAATTTATTATTATTATGATTTTTTCACATCCGACCTAGAAATGGACCAAAAGGTCTCCTGTCGACATGTTCCGCCTTTGTAATCCTTTGTATGTGTGAGCAAAATTTGACGCAGCCCGAGGGGATTTCTCCCCGTCTTCTCCTTTAATGCATGGGAGGACGGAGAGGGGGGGTCGCCGATTTAATGAAGCGGCCTTGCTGTGGATGTACTGTTTCTTACGACACTGCTTCTGACCCAGGGCAGTGGACAAGGTGCAGGGATGACCCGTCATCCAGGAGGTGCTAAGATGAGAGGGAGGGTGAAGGGGAGTGGAATGTATTCAGGGATGGAATGGGTGGGAATGATTTTATGCCTTTTTCTTTTCGGCTACCTCCCTTGTAAGGGGAAAAAGCCTTGGTATATGTATGTAAGTATTATTATTATTATTATTGTTATTATTATTATTATTATTATTATTATTATTATTATTATTATTATTATTATTATTATTATTATTATTATTATTATTATTATTATTATTATTATTATTATTATTATTATTATCATTATTATCATTATTATTATTATCACTATTGTTATTATTCTGCTGATATGTTAATTTCTCGGTAGGCT
>NC_134786.1:64660101-64780101 GCF_046742065.1 Oratosquilla oratoria
GACAGCTATATATGCAAGTTAGGAAACTCCAGCGTGCATATAGGACCTGGAAAAATCTCCATTTAAGTAAGTTATCACACTGGGTTATTTTTCCTCCAACCTTCGATTAATCGGCGGTACCACCCACCTCCAGCACTTTTTCCGCCGTCAAATCACTATGGCAAACTATTTCTTTCTTTTTTATCAATTTGCATAAAATGTCATTTAACATGCTGGAGGAAAAGGATTTCCCTCCAGCATATCATATTCCTTCCCGGAAGCTGCGTGCTGCAAATTTGCTCCAACAGTCGGAGGAAAAATAGCCCAGTGTGATAACGCCTTAAGACTGTGTATAGGCTATAAAGGTAAGACATAGACAAATGGGTGTAATTTCATAAGTAATTGGATCGTTTTCTTTGGACCCGTTTTCTTTAAAAGATGCACGTCTGAAAAAGGGTTTTGCAAATTCTGTCATCATGGAGAAGACTCATCTTTTGCTCTGTCGAGAATTTCACTTCTTGGTGTGTTGCGAAAAACAAAATAAAATAAATGAATAAACAAACAAATAAACAAATAAACAAATAAATAAATTAATTAATTAATAGATAAAATCATGTAAGCACGAATATTTAATATGAAACCTAAGTTGTTCAGGAGCTCCTAACCTAATCTAATGTATTTTTTCATAGAAAAATAAAAACAAAATAAAATAATAATTAATAATAACAAAAGAAAAACGAAAAATGTGTTATATATATATATATATATATATATATATATATATATATATATATATGTGTGTGTGTGTGTGTGTGTGTGTGTGTGTGTGTGTGTGTGTGTGTGTGTGTGTGTGTGTGTGTGTATTACACATGTGCACTTCCGAACAAAGGGTTTTTTTATGCAATATGAGAGAAAGTTGTCAAGGCCAGTTTAGTCCCCTACTGTGGTCTCGCATTCGCTTAGTCACGGGTTCGAGTTCTCCACACCTCCCCAATTCCCAGCAGTATTTGTTTGATACCTGTCCCAAAGGTCCAAACGCACAGGGCAATGGGTGACAGCTTCGGCCACAGACACTCAGTGCCTCCTGGCATACGATCCTCATCTTCTTCAAATTGTTGCAGGTGTGCATATGATTTATCATTGCAATGCAACAAATAGTGGGCTCAAGAAGGAATGCAGGAGGCAGAAGGGTCTTTCTATCGCGTAAGCTCCTATCATCCCTGGAAGCGCACCTGCATACTCCAGAGAAAAACAGGTTTTTCTTCTTTTCTTCAGATAAAGATCAAGTTTCTTCAGACATAGACGTGAAGAAAAGTAAAATAGTGTGTATGTACGCACACACTATATATATATAAAGTATGTTTACACATACTATATCTATATCTATATATATATATATGTATATATATGTATGTATATATATATACATATATGTATATATATATATGTATATATATATGTATATATATATATAGATATGTAGATATAAAATATATATATATATATATTCATATGATGAAGGTGGAAAAAGAAGTCACGGGTTCTAGTTCCGAGTTTTTGAGTTTATTATTCCTGACCGGTTTCGCTCTATGCTTCTTCAGAGGAATGTGACTCTGAGGTGAAGCTGGCGGGATACATAGAAAGAATAGGGCCGGGTTCCCTCTTTAGAGGTGGGCTCGTTTTTTGTTTTGAACACAGTATACAATAATTTACATTTTTTGTAATGTACCTATTTATTTTTTTTTTATTTTTTTTTATTTTTTTTTTTTTTTTTTAGATGTCAGATACAGCTCCGGTATGTGTGAAATATTGTCCGAGGGTGTAACAGTGTAAGTAAAAATGAGTGAGTGGTGTGAAAATGTGAAAAAAACGAAAAAAGTCACAAGATAACATATAATAAAATGATAACATAGCCAAACAAAATGAAATAGAATAAAGGGAGGGAACCCGGCCCTATTTTTTCTATGTATCCCGCCAGCTTCACCGCAGTGTCACATTCCCCTGAAGAAGCATAGAGCGAAACCGGTCAGGAATAAACTAAAAAAACTCGTGACTTCTTTTTCCACCTTCATCAACTTGTCACAATGTCCCAGCATATATATATATATATATATATTTATATATATATATATATATATATATATATATATATATATATGCTAATAAGAACACGGGTACGTGTGTTCACTTATGCAAAGTAGACCACTTGGAAAAAGAAACTAACGAAGCAGAGCGCTTTCGTATATTACATCTTCAGTGCAACAAGTACATAGTGATAGGAATACATAGACATTATATACATGATACAAAGGGGACTAGGACAGTTTTGAATAAGCATACCGACCAATTACCCCCTAGAGAGCGGAAGGTCATTGTCAATTATCTTACGATGGTCGGGCGACATTAGGTCACAGTCGCCAAGGGGAGCTGAAGGTCATTGTCAATTATCTTACGATGGTCGGGTGACCTTTCGCTCTCTTTGGCGACTGTGACCTGATGTCACCCGACCATCGTAAGATAATTGACAATGACCTTCAGCTCCCCTTGGCGACTGTGACCTAATGTCGCCCGACCATCGTAAGATAATTGACAATGACCTTCCGCTCTCTAGGGGGTAATTGGTCGGTATGCTTATTCAAAACTGTCCTAGTCCCCTTTGTATCATGTATATAATGTCTATGTATTCCTATCACTATGTACTTGTTGCACTGAAGATGTAATATACGAAAGCGCTCTGCTTCGTTAGTTTCTTTTTCCAAGTGGTCTACTTTGCATATATATATATATGTATATATATTGTGATGGCCCACCATCCTCCATTTATTTAAAATGTCTGTATATGTATAATACTCTGTACTTGTTGGATAATTATGTATGTACTGTAAATTGCTTGTATACGTGTGGTCGTTTCTACTCATTACTCTTCCGACAGACTTAAACTAGTTCTGTCCGGCTCATCCTTCCCCTTCCTCCCGTCCTCGCCACCACTATATATACATTCCGCCGGCTCCTAAGCGGACAATTTTCGTTGGCTATCGAGGCGTAACTTCCCTCCCCATACCTTTCGCTCTAATCCCGTTGTGTACCCACGTAACTGTAATCTCATGACTTGGTTTCGGTTTAGGTTGAGGAATTAATTGTCTATTGATTAATTTTGTTGTTGTAAAGTTATTATATTTGTTTTGTTGACTTTTTGTTATAAATTAAATTAGTTATTTATGTTAACTTCCGTTTGGATTTGCCTTAACCACATCAAAGCCACAAAGTACGAACCCCTCCTAGACATATTTCCTTATATCCTTGCGGAAGGCATAACAATATATATATATATATATATATATATATATATATATATATATATATATATAAAGTAAAATAGTGTGTATGCATACACACTATATATATACATATAATATATATGTATATATATAGTGTGTATGAATACACACTGATTTACTTTATATACATATAAAGTAAAATAGTGCATACACACTATATATATATATACATGTATATATATATATATATATATATATATATAAGAAAAAGCTGGAACAGAGTGCTTTCGTGTATTATATCGTCAGTGCTGAAATATAGAGAGTACAAACAAGCATTATATAATAGTAGGGGAAAAGGAATGTGGACACAAATAATACATCAAAATATGTAAAAGAAGGGAATGAATCAAGTGTTTTAATAACCCTATTCAATGAGATAATGCCAATGTTATTATTTTCAATAACAGCATAATTGAAATGAATATCATTGAAAGTAATTTGGTTAAATACACAGATGCTAATATCAATCTTAATCTAGGATTATATAAACTAGATATTTATATATGTAAAGAAATAACAAGTTCCAATTGTAAGACCATTTGTGAATTACATTTATTGGATACTTGATCCTCAGCTAACACTCATGGAGTGTCTCAAATTCCTCTTTTCCTACTGTTGATATTTCATCACCACCTTGTTCCTTTTTCATAACTATTTTATCATTCTTGTTCGTACTCTCTATGTATTTCTGCACTGACGATGTAATACACGAAAGCGCTCTGCTCCGGTTGTTTCTTTTGAAAGTGGTTAGCCTTGTATTTCTAGAAAACACGTCTCCATTGTTTTATTGTGTGTATATATATATATATATATATATATATATGTATATATATATATATATATATATATATATATATATATATATGTATATACATATATATATATACATATGTGTGTGTGTGTGTGTGTGTGTGTGTGTGTGTGTGTGTGTGTGTGTGTGTGTGTGTGTGTGTGTGTGTGTGTGTGTGTGATTCACCATGGTCTTGAATCACGTGTTGGACTCGTGATCGACAGCTACTACCCTCCCTGATGAAAGCTCATATATGGCCGACCTATGGGTAATTCTGTGGTTTTGCACGCACACACACACACACCCAACTCCCCGCCCACGAGAGTTGAAGTAACGACTCGTAGCGCAGCGATACTGACATTATTTCAGCCCTGGGCGGAACTTGAACCCGGACTGCCGTAGTGGCAGCTAGGAACTCTACCACTGCGCCACGAGAGTGAGAGAGAGAGAGAGAGAGAGAGAGAGAGAGAGAGAGAGAGAGAGAGAGAGAGAGAGAGAGAGAGTGTGTGTGTGTGTGTGTGTGTGTGTGTGTGTGTGTGTGTGTGTGTGTGTGTGTGTGTGTGTGTGTGTGCGTATGTATGTGTGGGTGTATTTACCTAGTTGTAATATACGGAAAGGGAGCTATGCTCGTGGAGACCCGTCTTTGTATCTCTCCGCATCAAGTTTTATCTTAAAATCTTGTATAGTGTTTGCATATACTGTTTCGTTGTCTAATTTGTTCCATGTGTTTATCGCTCTGTGTGAGAAGCTGTTCCTTTTCAAGTTTTTTCTATAACTGTCCTTTTTCAGTTTTATTTCCCTGTCCTCTCGTTTTACCGTTGTCCCACACTAACAAGTCGTTCCTGTCTAAAACTTCATTCCTTTCATTATTTTGTAGATAGTCAGATAATCTCCTCTTTCTCTTCATTGTTCCAAAGTTGGTAGATTCAATTTGGACAGTCTTTGCTCATATGTTAGTTCGGCGAGAGTCGGTGTTAGTTTGATTGTCGCTCTTTGTATTCTTTCTAGTTTCTTAATATTCTTTTTGGTACTGTGTGTGTATGTGTTTTATGCGGTGGGGGTTGTTGTGTGGATGAATGGGCCAGGCCAGGTGTTTATTCATCAACGCCCACAAAGAAGAAAAAACTCATCACGTTTTCTTCACGTAGCTTTGTCGCCCACCAAGTGACCACGCGCCGTCAGTCACGTGCAGCCTCGACGCTCATATAGCGGTAAGGAAGCTGGCAACAGATAGTGATGGGACAGGCAAATTTATCTATTTATTCATTTCTTGGGGAACGTCTTTATAATTACCAGGTTAGGTTGGGTTAGCTTAGGTTAGGTTTAGGTTGGGTTTCGTCCCCGAAAACAAAAAATAAATAAATAAAATAAAATAAAAATTGCTATTAATTTGCGGCACTTGTTTATGGGGCTCAAATTACTCAGTATGATAAGAGCTATCTACTTGTATAAATGAAAATTGAATCTGTGAGACTGGCACAAAATATTTGCATTTCCTCAAATTTCATTGGACTTCTGGGAAGCAAATTTTGGCTAAAGACGAATCTAAACAATGATAATGATAATAATGATGATGATGATAATGATAAAATTCGTCTAAGAAAGATGGAAGTAATCAGACAAAAAGTAATTAGACTGACTCGTTAACGGTGTCTGCTTTAACGAGGCGTTGCTTGACAAGGTCGTTAGACTTCTGAAAAAGTAAACAGTTCAATAGATCGCTTGTTACAAGCATAATACAGTATCATAATGATAGCGTGTTCAGCCACGAGATATATTTAGATTTTGGAACTGTGGTGCAAATAAGATATTCTGTGTACCAAAAGGCATCTTTCCTCTCATGGAACCCTCAGATTTATGTAGAAATGATAATATAATAATCACAATAACAAACAAATCAATTAATCAAATACATGTGTATATATATATATATATATATATATATATATATATATATATATATATATATATATATATATATATATGTATATATATATATAAACAAAATGACATCACGTAGTCATCATATTTAATCGAATCTTCTTATGTCTTGTGCAGTCAATTTGTCACATTTAATTATAAGAATATAAGAACATAAGAATGAAGGAGACTGCAAGAGACCATATGCTCACACTCAGCAGTTTCATATCCATTACCACATTTTATCCATATCCATTACGCTACTTAATCGCATAGAATGTAAAAGAGAGGAGAAAATAAATACCTACATTGGGCAATGTGAAAATGAACGAATTTGTAATATCTAGATTTCACAATGTACTGTACATGTAATGTTGTTCAAGGAGGTATTTGATAACGATATTCCCTAGATATAGTAAATGAACACTTAGTTGAAATACCTTATTTAACAAGGATATTCGCTGTACGTGAAAAATGTATGTAAATATATGAAAAACGAAATAAAAATCACAGAACAAGTCAAACGATGAATAATTTATTTTTTGTTAATGCTTGGTAAAATAAGGGATGTCGTGTCGACAACGCTTACGCTTATTGGCAACTCATCTCTGCACGTCAACCGTCATTCTAATGCATGAGCGTTAAATAAAAATTTAACACAATTTCATAAAGGTGCGATGCAACATGTCCTTGGCTCACCCTATGAACTCATTGCAATTATTTCCACCGTCGCAAATATACAATGGCTGTTGTTACGTAGTTGTTATGGTTTGTGGCCAGTGGATGACCTTGTAATGGCAACATGCCTATTGGGGGTATTTCTGCAGGTTTGAACGAAGTTTGTATGTGTATCATTGTTTACGTATGTACACAGATTATATGAGAACATGTATGTATATGCATTTAAAGTTTATGCTCATGAGTGTTGTTTGTTTTTATTTTTACGAGATATCTATCTAAATCAGTGTTTATGTATGTACAATACACAGAGTAGCCTATATATATGACAACATGTATGCTAAGCTTGTTTTTATTTATGTTATTCTTTGATAAATCCTAGTGCGTTACACAGGGTGTTCCTTCTGTTTTTCTTAAAAACCGAAAGGGTAATTGATATATATACAGGAAACTGCATTTACGATTAATTACAAACTTTTGTAAGCGGAATGGGTTGAATCCGATTTCGTTTGTCTCGATTATTCACTTCATATAAATTTTACTATTTGTGTCGTGGGGTAATGAATACTTTGGGAAGGGAATTGAAAACGAAAAATTATTAGATTCTTTTTATAATGGGTACACGAATGAATTGTGGAGGCAATATTTTTTTTCCTTGCCCAGGCTGTTTTGTGTAAACGTTGTAGCTTTAGAAAACGTTAATTCAAATATCTTTTGATATGGTACTAACAAATACTATTAATAATATACATTTAGAAACCTTGTTATTCTAATTATGAATAATTATAATAATTATTTTAGATAATAGTGCTTATGATTATAATAACAGAATTGAAAAATGTACTTAGGTTTGGATTGGAGTGAGCAGCAAGCTAATGACGTCACAGTGCTTTGATTGTAGGCAGTGAAAATTTCGTTGGTGCTTCGTTCCTTATATTTTGTGTTGTGCTCAATATATAATTACACAAAGTTAATTTATAACACTCCATGAAACAACAAGAAAGAAGAGACATGCATACTGGATATTTAACGAGAAAGATAAATCAAACTTCTACGTTTCTGTTGAGGTGAGTGGTACATAATTTAAATATCAATATGGGCGCCTTACAATAACTTAACCAATCAGGTTAACTTGTCATTTTGCTTAACGATTATTAGAGATGGGTAATACATTTAGATGAATTAATTACAATCTTAATTGAATGGGCAAATTATCATGGAAAGATATATGAAGATTTAATTAAGGCTGAAGAAATTATATAAATAGTTAAATATAATTATAAGTTTAAACAGTCTGTAGACCCCAAGCTCTATGTACATTTAAACCAGTGTGTTCTGTTACCATTCTCAAGCATATATATATGCTCTTTTTTGGAGCATGACGATGTTATTAAGGAACTTGTTCGAAATTACAAGGTTCTCCTTCAGGAGACGAAGGGACGTGGGATCAGTCACGTAGGCTGTATGATCCTTCCGAGGATCTACGCTGGCTCGTGTTGGAACAGTAGAGCATTAGGGATCAATGAAAGGATATCACAATTGTGCACGCAACAGGGATACCACTTTCTTTATCCTTGGTGTATCTTTTCCAGGCGTCATGACCTTTATGCTTCTGATGGGATCCACCTTACCCAAAGGGAAGGGGAAATAGTGTCTTTGGTGTAACAGAGTAGGGCGTAGCAATAATGTAGATCAATATATCAGAGTAGGACAAAGTATCATGATAAAATATCGGTAGATGACCAAATATTTTAGGATATAATGTCAGTACAGGACAAAATATTACATTGGGATGTAATGTCAAGGAAGGACGAAATATCACGATCGGATTTAATGATAGTGGAGGCCAAAATATCACGGCAGGACATGATGCCAGTGGAGGACAGAATATCATTTTAGGAAGTGATGCCGGACAGAATGTCAATGACTGACGAGTGGCCGGTGTGGAACGCGGTGACGGAGGGGGTAAGGTGTACATGAGAGATTGAGTGACCGTGAGGGACCAGATGTCCATGAGGCACTGAATATCAATGAAGGATCAAATGTCAATATAGAGCAAGGTGTCAATAAGGAACAAAGTTATAATGTAAGGCATGATGTTGAAATTCAAAATTATTAAAGAATAAATAATCACGAGTATTAGGGGCAAATTCAAAGAAATCCAGGCGTATGTCAAAAGCAAAAATCTCTATATGATAGGAATAACCGAAACATGAATTTAATATTGCGGGATTTAAACACTCATCAGGATAGAAACCCCAAGAAAGGTGGTGTTCAATTGTACGTTAAAAGCAATGTCCATGCCTGTGAAACAAGATGCATATGATAGTTTGTGGGTATAATAAACCCAAACAAATGGACAAAATGAACCATCCTCTCCCCTTTACTTCTTCTCCCTCCCCCTCCCCCTTTCCATACCCCCTCTATCCTCAACCTCTCTCGCCTCTCCCCCTTACCCTCAATCTCCCCTCCTCTTCGCCTCCCCTTCCCTCTCCGCCTCCACTTTCCTCTCCTCGATCTCCGCCTCCACTTCCCTCTCCTCCTTCCTCTGCCCTCTTATTCCCTCTAGCTCTCCCCATTTCCTCACTCGGACACAATACGAGAACTGAGCAATTTCGTGAAGTACATGCATGACCATACCTGTGTCACGATAGGATTGGACCTCGTTTCACACGTGTCGACTTTTCGCCATGCGCCGTCCACCCTATGATGTCGTGGTCTCAAATAACCATTGGTGCCTATGAATGCTTTCACACGTCACGACCACGTGTGAAAGCGTCCATAGACACCCATAGTTATTTAAGAGCACGGCGTCGTGTCGTGGACGACGCACGGCGAAAAGTCGATGCGTGTGAAACGAGCTTAACTATATATTGAGAAGCCATATTGCCAGTACAGCATCATAGAGGGCAGTATTTTCGGAATCGAATCTAAACCATTTTTCTGTTGAATTTCTGAATATCGTTTACGTTGTTATTGTTGTGATGTATTTGTTAGTGCAGCTATCAAAAATGGCCGCTCAAAATGTTATAAAACTTATGTCCAATGAACATCAAGCTCCAGTAACCGGTGACAGACAGATATATATATTTTGTCCCCAACATTCATTTTATGGAATGAAAGTATTTTCTGTTGTGGAACGTACCAAAATGGTAATTGTGCATTGTAAATTGTAATCCATCGTATGGCAAAAGCAATTCCACAAGATTTGACAGTTAATAGGACTTTTTTTTTTTTTTTATTAAAAAGAATAATTGATGTTTACACGTGTCCTATCAACTGGATTCTAATTGAGCTGACATTGTTGATAAACAAATCTAACCAGTTTGTAAATTGGGATATGAAAGATGGGTGTTATAATGTTAGTTTATAGTTTTGTAATCTAGTACTAGATCTTTGACCTGCTGAAATGATGGTACTAGTTTAGGGTTGGTTAACTACAGTAGAACCTATCGTATGTTTATCTACTTATTGTGTTTTGTAGGGTAATACACAAGTATTTTGAATCATGTCCCAAAGGTATAGGATCATAAACATTTTATTTTATTATTCTTTTCAATTTATTTTACTATAGAATATAAATGTATAAGCTTTTATCAGTTATTTCTTGAGTTGATTCTCTCATTATTTGATATTAACATTGTACATCTTCATTTTATCAAGTTATTTGTTGTGGAGGAGGTTAAGGAGGTGCTAAGATGAGAGGGAGGGTGGAGGGGTGTGTTGTGTATTCAGGGATGGAATGGGTGGAAGTGATTTTATGCCTTTTCCTTTTTGGCTACCTCCCTTGTAAGGGGGGAAAAGCCTTGGTATATGTATGTATGTATGTATTTGTTGTCTACGTATGCGATATACATACATGTACCAAAATAACCCCACCCATTACCCATTTGTTTCCCTCTCATTTTAGCTCGATTAAGGTCCATCCCTTACTTCCGTCACACTGTTCGGGTCAGATTAAAACCAAAATAGATGACCCTATTCTTCTTAGTAATAGTTTGAGCATTTTTATACTGGAGGAACGAATAACCTATGAAAAAAGGCATACATTATCAATAATGCATAGGGATGAAACT
Organism: Oratosquilla oratoria; assembly: GCF_046742065.1. NCBI lineage: Eukaryota > Metazoa > Arthropoda > Malacostraca > Stomatopoda > Squillidae > Oratosquilla > Oratosquilla oratoria. Next base: position 64,670,883 of record NC_134786.1, read on the forward strand.
GCACTGGTATTACATGTATTCACTTAAATAACCATTATTAGAGTATTGCTATTACTTATAGTGGAATGTTATATTAGTACTACAAAATTGTAAATAAGATTAACATAAGCACCTGAAGAATGTTGATCGAAGCTGTCTTGTTAATATTTGTTAAATGCTGTGACGAGGATGGGGAGGGTGGTTGCTGAGCGGACAAGGGCGCTGCGTCTGGAGAACATAAGCCAGAGGTTCGAATCCCGTAGAGTCAGCGGTTGACGTCACTATGGGTCATGGTGTTGTAGCTGGTGACGAATGTAAAGAAAATTGTTTGAGAAGTAAAGTATAAATGAGCTTGGAAAGATTTGATTTATATCTCACAATGATATGACATTAAAAATGAATAAGAATGATTTTTTTTTATACGAGAATTTGGTGTAGCTTTCATAATGATGAATGTTTTTTGGGGGAGAGTCCTGTTAAACTTTCACTGTTAATCTGTTGTAAATGGGATTAATTATGACTGGAAAAAAACACAGTGCACGACGCCGGCTCATCCATCACACAGGCTGCAGTTGTCACAGCATCGTTGTCATTTATAGCTATGAACTATTCGGTGCATGGCTGCGCGCTATTCGTGTGGTTTTTATTTTTCTTTATATATTTTTGTATTGTCATCATTATAATTGTTATTACTATTCAATTTTTATTTATTTTATTATTATTATTTTTTTTTTTTTATAGTAATAACAAGCGTTTTGAAAGTAATAAACATTTTGTTTCAAGTGGAGACTAGAACCAAATCATAAAAGAATGCTGTGTGACTCTGGCCCGTAGGGGTGTCACTAAGTCACTAAATTATTGATTATAAATCTTGCGTGGGCATTACTTCATGTAGGGATATGTATGGCATATAGATGGAGTTACATGGACAAACGAACAGCAACAGACCTTTTGGTCCTTGCAAGGCTGTTCTGGGACTTAACATTATATATATATATATATATATATATATATATATATATATATATTATATATATATATATATATATATATATATATATATATATATATATATATATATATATATTATATATATATATATATATATATATATATATATATATATATATATAATCTAGAAGTAAATATTTCTAGTCGGGGATTTGTAATGAAATATACGTTCGTTACATCCATGGTATAATTAAGTTACGAGTCTAGGCCATTTGTAGTGCCTAGTCTTGGGTTACGAAGTTAGGCAATTTGTAAAATGCCTAGGCTTGTAATCGGCCCACTACCCGGTCATGTATCTACCTCGGTCAGGATTTGATCTGCGATTGGTCTCTGTTGCAGGAGACCCAAGGCCCTTAAGTAACCGGCTACGGCCACAGGATGGGTTCATAAGTCAGTCAGGGTCGAGATATTGTGTTGTTGTCAAGGGATTGTTAGACTATTAGGGAGTGTAGGGTGAGGTGATCAGTGTCTTCTCTGTGGTAGTTACATCTAGGGCCTTTGAGATTCTATGGTCAGTATTGTTCTGTGTTGGAACTGGGTTGTAACTGGATGGTGAAGTGAGTACAAGCTTATCTATCCCATGGATATGATGAATATTTATTGGACACATTTCTCTACACTTCACAGATGCATGTACTGTATACTTGACTCATCTCACCCACATCCTCTCCCCCTCCTCCTCCTCCTCCTCCTCCTCCTCCCTCTTCTCCCCCTCCACCTCCTCCCTCTCCTCTCTCTTCCCACCCTCTTCTCACTCCTCCCACACTCTCTTCTCTCCTCCCACCTTCTCCTCTCCTCCCACCCTCTCTTCTCCTCTCCTCCCACCCTCTCCTCTCTCCTCCCATCCTCTCCTCTCTCCTCCCATCCTCTCCTCTCTCCTCCCACCCTCTCCTCTCTCCTCCCACCCTCTCCTCTCTCTTCCCACCCTCTCCTCTCTCCCTCTCCTCTCTCCCTCTCCTCTCTCCCTCTCCTCTCTCCCTCTCCTCCCTCACCCTAACCCTATCCCCCTCTCTCCCCAACATCTCCCTCCCCTTTTAATGTGTACATCAAAGTATGTGTGTGTGTGTGTTCATGTACGTAAGCTGCACGTGTCTATTCCTTGGCAGGAATATAAAATTAAATTTTATTCCTGAAAGATATGATACACGGCATTCATACAGACTTGTTATTGCGTTGTTTGTGGTATGAATGTGGAAACTCGTACAATAGCCAGGGTTCATTGTCCATGACTGACAGATATATAAATAGGAGATTCAACTTCGCGCTTAATTGCAATTTGGCTCGGAAGGAATGGCGTGTCGTAGGAAATTCATCTCCTTATTTTATGTAGATTATAATGTTTGAGATAATATATGAAGCCAAGGGATGATATTTTTTCTCTTAAACATTGAAATTTCGATGGGAAAACGAAGGTTTATTTGTATAATTATTCTTTAGTGTGTTGGATACTTCATGCTAACGCGCTCGCGCACACACACACACACACACACACACACACACACACACACACACACAGACGCGCGCACATATATACACGTCCCCTATTTCCCTCACTTTCCTGTCGCTTTCACCTCCCCCTTCCTCCCCTCCCCTCCCCCTTCCTCCCCTCCCCTCCTCTCACCCTTCCCCTCCTCTCACCCTTCCTCTCTCTCACTCTCTTACCCTGTCCTTCATTAACCCCATGTCTCTCTTTTTCCTCCCCTCCCACTCTCCATCCCCTACACTCTTTCACCCCCTTTCTGCCTTCCCACCCCCCATCCCACTCTCCCACCTCCTCCCACTCATTCCCCCTCCTTCCGCTCACCCCCCCTTCCGCTCGCTCTCCTACCTTCCAACCACTCCCTCCTCCTCTCCCCCGTCCCAGCTCTCCCTCAGCCATCCCGCGTGCCCTTCCCCTCTCCTTTTCCATCCCCCTCCCACATCCCCTCTGCATACAGATTTAGTCGAGAAAGAAGCCTGAGGATGATCCGTTATATACTATTTGAGTACATGCGTATTGTCAACATGTAATACTGAAACAAAGAAAAGTTTCGGAGGGAATCATTCGTTAGTGGGCTTCCCGTGCTTTTAAATTCGTCTACGTTTTCTTTCATGACGGGTCGCCGTATCAGATGGCGTTGTTTGTGTCGGGGCCAGTAATAACCGTAAAGATGTGCAGAACTTGGAGTGGTAGTGTTCGTAGAAGGGACGATTGTTCAAGTTGGGGGGGATTAGATACAGAACATTTGCACAAAGATTAGTGGCTGGTCGTTAGCGAGAGGATATACGGACTCCAATACAACGGTCATTCCGCTTTGGGAATACAAGGATTTATGTTTTATTCTAATTGGAACAAATGGGATTGTTATAACTTTGCCTTAGGCCCAGGCTGCGCCTCTTGGCGCTGCCACGCAGGACCTCTGGTATGGATGGTCACTCACTCAAAGGTTTTTAGGTCTTCCAGGAGACCTGGAGGAACTAGTCTCCCAAGAAGATAGGAATGGGGGAGACTGCAAGAAGCCTACACTAGGCGGTTCCATGTCCCTTACTGCCTGTCATCCTTATCCATAAAATTACCTGAACTTTTCTTAAAACAACCAGTTGTTTCGGTGCTCACTCCATGGTTAGTTATTCTATCCCATTAGTTAACCACTCTGTTGGTAAACCAGTTTTTGCATATTTCCTTCTTAAAGCCGTAAGTCTTCTTGGACGGGTCTCGGTAGCCAAATTTGAACCTGTTCAGTGCAGAACTTCGACTGGTCATTGTGTGAGGGAAGGCCCCGAACTTCATACATTTGAAGGTGTTCTTACAAAGACTTAGATTATTTTATTAATATCTCTCTCTCTCTCTCTCTCTCTCTCTCTATATATATATATATATATATATATATATATATACATACATATAACTGGCTTCATCCTTCTCCATTCCTCATGACCCCCCTCCCTCCCTCCTCTTTTTCTTTATCACTCTTTCCTCTCCTCTTACGCCCTTCCTCCCTCCCACCTCTTCCGCCCTTCTTCCATACCATCTTTTTTTCCCTCTCACTTCTTCCGTCCTCCTTCCCGACCGCCCTCCCACCTCTTCACTCTTCCTTCCTCCCTATCGCTTGTGCTTCTTACTCTCCCTTTCCCTTTTCTCCTCTTTCTCCCTTCCTCCAATCTCTCTTTCACCCTCTCTCTCTCTCTCTCTCTCTCTCTCTCTCTCTCTCTCTCTCTCTCTCTCAAAAAAAAAAAAAAAAAAAAAAAAAAAAAAAAAAACACGAGGTCGCCCATAATGATTTGTTGCCTCACCGTCCCCAAGCAGAGAGACTCGAAATCTGGTGTGCATAATTTGCCTCGATTTCAGGAAGCCCTTTGATGAAGCAAGGACTGCCCTTGCTCGAATCCCCAGGGGGACCGGGGGTTTGGGGGGGGTTAGGGAGTTAGGGGGACTTGTTCCTAGATTGTCTTGCTGCATCCGTCATGAGCACAGCAAATAAGTGTTGGTTGTGCTCCTTATCGCTCGGGTTAGAGCGTCGCTAATTGCGGAGGAGGAAGAGGTGACGGCTGTTCGAACCCTGACGCCAACGAGTTGGACCAAGGGCGCGTCTCGTTAAATTACATGCTGCAAAATCCTCTATAAGGGACATCGTCCTAGCCTCCAGATAGGGTCAGTTCGCGGCGCTAAACAGAATATATATGTATGTATATTATATGTGTATATATATATATATGTATATATGTGTGTGTGTGTGTATATTCATATGCATATATATATGTGTATATATATATATAATAATATATATATATGTGTGTGTGTGTGTGTGTGTGCGCGCGCGTGTGTGTATGTATATATATTCATATGCATATATATATATATATATATATATATATATATATATATATAAACCACAAATCACTTTAATTCTGAACCATCAACATCTTTCAGTGTTGTACAAATGTATGTATAGGTATGTGTATATGTATATATATATATAATATATATATATATATATTCATATGCATGTATATATATATATATATATAATATATATATATATATATATATATATATATAAAACCACAAATCACTTTAATTCTGAGCTATCAACATCTGTCAGTGTTGTACAAATATATACATATATATATATATATTTATATATATATATTGTTACGGGACGGGCTGGTTAGTGAAGAGACGTTACGTATAACGGATAAGTGCTTAAGAACCAGCTCACTTCTAGAAGCCACTGTAGGACTGAACTATCTGGTCAGGGCCTAGATAATTCGTAAGACTAGAAGTAAAGGTAACAAAGAAGATTCCAGGAAAGGAATATTAAACTAGCGATAAAACTAGTAAACGAAATTATTAATATGGAAAATATTTACAGGCAATCAACACAAAAGAGAATGGGCAGTAGGGTCAATGGGACCGTTACATGATTATAAGAATATGGAAATTATCGTTCAAATAAGAAACACAAGATACGTATACAATATGGTACTATCTAAGTACAAAGAGATCAGGAACATGCATCAAAATAAGTAATAAGTACAAATATAAGTATAAAGTAATGCAATGTATATCAGACGTAATGTAGGCAAAAAGGGTGATCACTTCACACCAATCGTCTCATGAATCTAAACTTCTAGTTTTTATCAAGAGATCAATATGTGAGAAAATGACAAGGAGTGAGCGATTTCCACCGCTTATATACCATTGGACCGGAAGCGGGATACTTCCGGTGAAGTGTGCGGGAGAGCGAAAGGAGGGGAGGAGGGTAAGTTAACACACGTCAACATGGGTAGTTTTAAGACCCTCGACTCGCTTGAACAATCTACTTATTTAGTAACTGTCAAATCTGTGCGCTCCGAACTATTCAGGATTTCGCTTGTCTGTTTGTTCTACAAGAGTGCGCACCTTTCTCCGCACGTAGGCAAGATTACATATAGTGGACGGGCGTTACTGCTTAACATTGTTACAATACATACATAGACAAGAAATATGAACATAGTTATGTAATACAAAGGAACACAATTCTATAACATAATTACACATATGACGTAATATCTAATATTACGTTACAATATATATACTGTATACATACATGTATATATATTTTTTTTATACATGAAAGTAGCAGTTGCCGACAAAACTGACGAGTTAAACATATGAGGACGGAGCCTTTATTTGTACGACGAAACGTCGTATAGATAAAGGCTCCGTCCTCATATGGTGTTTAACTCGTCAATGTAAATATATGTATATATATATTATCACTAGAAAAAACACGTAATCCAGATTTTTTTGCTGTTAACCACAAAGGAAATCGGAAACAGTAAATCGCAAGCGCTTTCGTGTTATTCACATCTTTAGAGGAATACAGATGAGATTAGTGGTACAATAAGGTTTATAAAACAAAAGACTAAACACTAGGAAAGGAACTGGCTGTGACAAGTCTCAAATGAAAAAAAAATCTTAAAAGAACAACACAAATCACCAAATTACTTTTGGTCACTTACACCCTGATTACAAATTTTGTTGATTAATTTATCTAATTTATAAATGCCACTACTGATATTAAGGTTAGAACCTTCAGAATGTTTTATAATACTACTGTCTATATTGTTTCTATTGACAAATGAATTACAAGAAAAAAATAGAGGAAGCATTAGTCCATTTAATACAATGATTGAAATCTTTCATGTGAACAAAAAGAGCATTAGATTATTGTGCTGTTTTAACACTATATTTGTGTTATTTATGAATTCATTGATGAAGAATTTGAATCAATTGTTAATCTAGGTTTGGGATTAAAGTGCCCTAGAACAGTTTTAGATAACTATCGCTTTAGCGAAAAAACTTAATATAGGATTTAACCTCCACCTTTTAACATTAAGAACCTTTTAGTAACAATCTTTCTCAGGTTCCTCATCTACTTAAAATCTAGAATATTAAGGTAGCTTTTAATAACCTGTGTACATTTAAGAAATTAATAATTAAGAATTCACCTGTTGATTCAGAAGGCTGCATATACAACATCCCTTGCAGAGGTTGTGAAAAGTATTACATTGGACAAACTGGCAAAGAACTGTCAACCAGAATTAAACAACACATAGTGTTAAAACAGCACAATAATCCAATGCTCTGTTTGTTCACATGAAAGATTTCAATCATTGTATTTATTGGACTACTGCTTCTTCTATTTTTTGTAATTAATTTGTCAATAGAAACATTATAGTAAGTAATATTATAAAACGTTCTGAAGGTTCTAATCTTCATATCAGTAGTGGCATTTATAAATTAGATAAATGCATCATGAACAAAATTTGTAATCAGGTTGTAAGTGACCAAAAGTAATTTGGTGATTTGTGTTGTTCTTTAAGATTTATTTATTTGTTTTTTCATTTGTGACTTTTTGTGCATGCCAGTTCCTTTCCTAGTGTTTAGTCTCTTGAAGATGTGAATAACACGAAAGGGCTTAGGAATTACTGTTTCAGATTTCCTTTGTGGTTACAAGCAAAAAATATATGTATATATGTATGTATATATATACCGAGCATATGTAAATCTTGTCGATCTTTCAGTTTCTCAATCTACAAATTGTACCAACTTTGTAGCACAAATAGTATTTGTACTCTAAAAATATGATAATCACTTAACTTCTGCCATTCCTCTTTTGTGTCACCCTCCCTGCTAGTTCTTTGCCCTTTTCTGTAAAGGTCCTTTAGGGCAATTATATATATCGTTAGATTATCTGTATATGAGTTCCATGTTGGGGCCAGTTAGGTTACACGTGAAAGGGTTAAAATAGTGTTTATAAGGTTGTTGCTACCTCTTGGGGGTCATCACCCACCCTATCGCTCCTCGAAGTCTTGTTTTTGTGACATTCTGTGTAGTCTGCCTGCTAGGAAGTTTGATAGGTATTTCTTCTTCCGTGCACAATATTTCTAGTGATTCTGTTTTGTTTAGAGATGCTTTTGTTAAAAGTATTTAATACTGAAGTCTCACTAACACTTGGCTAATTTAGTAGCCGCTGGTGCTTGCTGAAAGTTAACTTACCCGGCAAGTAAGTGTTCTTACTAGGGTAGTTTAGCAGCAAGTTTACTAACTGTCCGTTGACTTTGGGCAAGTAGAGGGCTAGTTTACAAGTCGCTGGCACTAGCGGCCTCTTAACTAGCCCCCTGACAGCGAGGTTTATGTTTAGATTTGTGGTCAGTGTGCTGGTGTAGTGTTCCCTCTCTACTTTATTTTCTTGGTTGTGCTTCGTTTTTTTTTTTCCTGAAATTATGACAATTTGAATATCACAATATTTTTTAAACTTGTATTACCAAATTTTTTACAAACTAAAGAAGTCTTAGTTGCAATATTATTTTTTTCCTTTGAAGGACTACGGTTGATAAAGGGATGCCCGTTTTACGAAATGATACTTTGTGTATAATCATAGTTGGTGTTTTATACAATTTCGACCTTCAAGAGTCGTAACTACAAGTATTCGGTAGACAATGGTTTTATGAGTTAATATATCAGCGCCATGTGTGCTCGATATTTTGCCTTGATTTCTGATTGCAGCTCTCTGTATTGTAACTCTGTATGTAAAGCGCTGGCATACACAAAACACCACACACACACACACACATCCATATAATGTATAATTGTAAACTTTCGCATGTATAGATGTGTGTATTTGTCTCTATTATTTCCATTTATTTTAATTTATCTATATTTTATTAATTTTATTTTAATTCTTATAATGCTGAATAACATTACCCACTTTTGTATGTATTGCTTCTGGGAGCACTGGGGCCACGAAATTCATCTTATTCTGAGAAATATATTATCTCGAAAGGCCACGTTGTTGCAGAGTAAGGGCCTCTAACGCAATAGCAAACCGTGTCATGTGTCATATATTCTGACCTGACACAATTTAGCGGAGCCACGGAGTACAGCAGTGTGTCTGTGTCGCCTGTGCCGCACAGGCTTGATAAAGTGTACGGGCTCGAAAGAAAGGGAACGGGCACTTGGTCGTTTTGGTATGCTTTAGGGGAATGCGGATAAAAGATAACGAGATTATAAGGGTCGGGGATGGGGTGGGGCGGGATGGATATATATATATATATATATATATATATATATATATATATATATATATATATATATAACGCAAATGGTTAAGTCACTGTCCATTTGTCACTTATCGGCTAGGTTCGAGTGAGCCCGACAGGTATCAGTTTCCAAATATGTTTCCGTCCAGCTCTTGTAGCCTCGATCGTGTTTGCAAGGAATTAAAGTGGGAAAAGAAAATGTAGTTAAGATGAAATGAATATATATATATATATATACAGTATATATATATATATATATATATATATATATATAATGTGTGTGTGTAGACTGTTGAATTGGATCTAAAAGTGAGATGCGTTCTAATTTATTAATCTACTCATCTGTCCAGTATAACGGTGGTGGTGGTGGTTGGGGCTCAGGTAGGGCGGAGGAGGGGGGTCTCCTAGGGACCGTTACATGGTCCGGAAGGGGAGAGTTTGGTGGGATGAGTGCGAATTATAACATAGACTGATAAGGAAGACTGTAAGGAGGACTTGTAAGGGCAAGTGTGCATGGACCATTGGTTTGTGTGGGGATGGAGGGACAAAGTCTAGTATCGATAGATTGTAAGGTAAAAGTAATGGAAATGAATATTGGGTGAATAAGCAAGTACAGTATAGTGTACGTGCATAGATGCATGCATACACACATACATGTATATATCCATGCATACATGTGTGCATTCATAAGTAAATGCATTCGCGTACACACAAGCACACACACAAATGCACATATACATACATGTATACATTCATGCGTGCATACATGTGTACATTCATGCGTGTATACATGGATGCATACGAATACGGAACGAGGAACGCGATCAATGGAGACTGTGGAAGAGAAGTACGTCTCTCCCTTTTATTTAAATTTATTTGTTCATATTTTATATATATATTTCACAAGACGAAACTGTAGTAGCACATTTAGTAAAATGTTTTAATTACCCAGTGTCGGAGAAACAATAACATTTTTCATATAGTAAATATACATAAACCCAAAACAGATAATAACCCAGGCGTATATAAACTACCATGTAAAGATTGTAATGAGGTTTACTGGGGTCAAACTGGTAGGGACCGCAATACCAGAGTAAAAGAGCACAAAAACTCTGTCAGGTATGCACAAAACAACTCCGCGGTCTTCCTCCATACATCAACAAAGGATCACCGCATAGATTGGAACAATCCAGAAATAATTTATAAATCCAATTGTAGCTTTAGGAGAAAGATAGTTGAATCTTTCCTCATTAAACACTTGCCAAATTTCAATACATCAAAAGGGCAATGGTCACCTGATTGTATAACAACTTATGCTGTGAATAAATTATTACCATTACCGAATCCGCCCCACCTCGGACATGTGACTTGAGCCACCTCCCCTTGTTCCTACTTTGTACCTCTCTCCCTGTATATATTCTTGTACATCTCACCTTGTATCTATCTGCTGAAGAGGACCACAGTAGTGGTCGAAATATACAGTTCGTCTGTTTCTTTTGCTTTGTTTCTCCGACAGTGGGTAATTAAAACATTATATATATATATATATATATATATATATATATATATATATATATATATATATATATACATACACACACACACAAAAAGAGGTCCATCTTCACTGATGCTGTCAGTTGGTGCGTAATTTTCAAATGATACTGAATTGCATTTTTGCAAAAATTTCGTAACTTAATGTTAATTTGCAAATTTTACTACGAGTTGCTTTGGCGGGTCGTGTGGTGCTTGTTCTCGAAGTTAAAATGGAAACCAAATATGATTAATAATTGTCGCCTCTTTGGAAACCCTTACTTCTACAGCAGGTGACAATGGTCCTTAGTCCCTCCAATAGATCTTTCTGGCTTATAGTGCCAAGAGGATGGGAGCAGAGAAGTCGCCGGTTGCCAGTGATCTTGGGCTTTGTCCCGGGACCGAGTGTCAGCCCATCGGGTCTACACCTTCAGATAGAGGTGAGGGTGTTGGCGGGCTTTGAAGACTGGGAGAGGGAGGGAGAGGATTCTCTTTGATGTTCATCTTGTGGATCATCGCATGTAGGACTTTGGCCTTGAACAGAGTATAGGAAAGGGGTAAGAGGAGGATAAGGAGAAGAGTAGAAGGAAAAGGAGAGAAATGGGATGAAAACGAGGAGAGTAGGATGAAAAAGAGTAGAGTAGGATGAAAAGAGGAGAATATGATGAAAAAGAGGAGTGGTAGGAAAAGGAGGAAAGTAGAGTGAAAAAGAGGAGAATATGATGAAAAAGGGGAGTATAGGACGGAAAGGAGGAGACTAGTATGAAAAGGAAGAGAGTAGGATGAAAAGAGGAAAGTAGGATGAAAAAGAGGAGAATGGGAGGAAAAGAAGGAGAGAATGAAAAAGAGGAGAGTAGGAGGAAAAGGAAGAGAATAGGATGAGAGAGAGAGGAGAGTGGGAGAAAAAGGAGGAAAGTAGAATAAAGAGGAGAGTAGGAGGAAAAAGAGGAGAGGAGGAGGAAAAGGAGGAGAGTAGTATGATAAGGAGGAGAGAGGGATGATAAGGAGGAGAGTAGGATGAAAAGGAAGAAAGTATAATGAAAAAAAAGGATAGGATAAAAAGGGGAGAGTAGGATGAAAAGGAGGAAGGTAGGATGAAAAGGGGGGGAGTAGGATGAAAAGGAGGAGAGCAGGATGAAAATGGTGAGAGCAGGATGAAAAGGAGAGTAGGATGAAAATGGGGAGAGCAGGATGAAAAGGAGGAGATGAGGATGAAAAGGAGGAGAGTAGGATGAGAAGGAAAAGAGCAGGATGAGAAGGAAAAGAGAAGGATGAAAAGGAGGAGAATAGGATGAAAAAGAGGAGAGGAGGGGGAAAGGAGAAGAGGAAAGGGAGGAGGAGCTGAGAGGCCGGCAAGGGTTACATGCCCAAAGAAGGAGATCGAGTGTGTGTGGGCCGAGCTGACAAAGCGTTGCGCAGTCCTGGGGCTATTGCGAGCTTTACTTTGCTTAATGAAATGTCGACATCAAGACTGAGCCTACTGGAGGTTCGGGGGGGAGGGGGGGTTGTAATGAAGAGGGAGGCTAACGTGAATTAAGAGGGGAGGGTAGATGAGAAAGGGGAAAGGGAATGGGTGAGGATTGTAAGAAGGTCTGAAGGATGGGTGAGGAAGAAAACGCAATGACACCTGGTAGAAGAAGAATTAAGGGGTTATCAAACTAGGCTGTTTTTCCTCCCACATCTTACCTTCAACCTCCATTTGAATAACTAGAATATGACTTCGTTTAGAGAAGTAGATTTCTCTTAGAACATTTCAATAGTATGTCTAACATTCGTATAGGTTTACAATCTCTTAGTTCATCATTCAGCTTTGCTATATATGACGGAAAGATAATTTGATATTTGGAGATTTGAAAAATAAAACATTGTAACCGAAGTCGTTTTTACTCAAACGAACTCTCAACTGTCGGCGCTGGTGAAGCCCGTGGAAGCCCAGTGTGATAACCCTATTAAACAAGATACCTGGAGGGTGGTGTTGCGCCACGTATCTGAATGAAATCGCCTGGCGGCAGCGAGAATTACAGGGAAAAGTGGCACCTGGTAGGGAAGGAGGTGTCTTTGCCCCAGTCGAGAGAAATCGTCCTCCTTTAGGGCAAGGGGTTCTCAGCTTGGGGTCCGTGGGACGGTTTCCAGGCGGGTACCTGGATGACTAGCGAAAGATTATTTAAACATTTAAATTTGCAGAGAGAACTTTGATGTTAATGCTTAACTGATGAATAAAGTCATTCTAATGTGAACCCTTTGATATCCATTTCGGTACCATTGTATATTTGATTAGTCTTCATATATTACCATTCTGTATTCTGTGTCAGGTTGATGAGGGTACGGGTCGATGACATAATCTGATGACTCTCGGGGTACTTGTATGTAACGGGAAAAGGGTTGAGAATCGCTTCTTTAGGGTTAGTAGCGATAGGTTCTGTGTATGAAAATGGCCTTTAGGGATGGGGTCTTCCATAACTGAATCTAGTCGTCAAGGGCTTTAGCAAGGGTGATGAAGGCAAGGTCATCATATTAAGACAACAGGGTAGGACTCGTAGTAATAGATTTAAATTGGACATATTTTGGGTTAAGGAGGAGGTATGCAAGAACTGGTTTGCCAATAGAGTGGTCAACGAGTGTACCGAGCGCTGTAACTATCGGGTGTTTTAATAGAAAACTAGCAGAACCCGTGAAAAATTTATGTATAGTTGTCCATATTTTCTTTCATCCTTTCAATTCGGGTGCAAATTTGTGGCATAATGGTATATTTGTCCTTGTAATCTGAAGCAGTATGGACCTCGTCCTGGTGGAGGCCTAATATTTACACCAAAAGAGACAAGAGCGAATGCTGAATTATAGTTCCTTATGTTGTTTCTAAAGTTAATTGCATCATGATTTTCTTCATCAAATAGTTGCCTGAGAATGGCTGGATATTCACTTAATGGATGAAGAGACACTTTCCCATTGTGACAGTAATTCAGAGGTTTACTTGAAAATCTTAAAGCCTGACAATGATGGCAAACTTATGTTCATTTGACCAATATAATACCTCAAATGTCTACCTTCATTTACATTATTCCTTCGTTGTCTTATTCTGTTCCTCATATTTTCAAGATACTGCCTTCTTTCCTCTTCATTCATATCATTTCTTCTCTGTAAATCTCTGTTCCGCAAATTTTCAAGATTATTTTTTCTCTCTTGATTGTTCATATCGTTCCTCAATGCTTGCATTCGTTCTCTATTACGGTCTCGTATTATTTGTCTTTCTTGTGCTTGCAATTCTTTTCGTCTTCTTCTCTGGCGTTCTCTTTCTGCCTCTCTCTGTTGTCTCACTCTTTCTTCCATGTTTCAAGTCAAAATAACTAATGAGTTTTGTAGTTCGACGAACTATGTAGTTTGTAGTATCCGTGATAAAATGAATCCATCCAAAATATACTTGCGCATGTGCAGGAGAGGCATGTATAGGCGTTTGAATTATCGTTAAGGAACATATGGATAAACTTCAATAGACGTTTGAATTGTCTTCACGGAACCTATGGAGGAGTGTGACGAACACTGTTAAGAATATATTTATTTACCCATTTAATTATTTATTTATTTACCAGTACTTATTTATCTATTATTTGTTTGTTTATTAATTTATTGATCTATTTATTTATTAACTTATTTGTTTATTAATTTATCTGTTTATTTGTTTATTAATTTATCTTCTTATTTTCGTGAGGTTCTGTCAGGAGCTCAGAAAGCAACGCGACATGACGTCACACGTTACCCGTTGGAAGCGCGGAATGCGCAACGGACTCGAGTGGCCTCTCTCTCCCTCTCTTTCTCTTTCTCGTTAGATCAATCATAAAAACAATAAAAAAAAATTGAATCGTTTATGTCATGTCACAAACTTTTATAGACGTTTGATTATATATCTTCATGTAACCTATGATTAAACTTGTATAGACGTTTGAATAGTTGAATAGTATTTATTTATCTATTTATTTTCGTGAGGTTCTGTCAGGAGCTCAGAAAGCAACGCGACATGACGTCACACGTTACCCGTTGAAAGCGCGGAAGGTGCAGCGGACTCTCAAGTCGTCTCTCTTTCTCGAAGGTCAATCATAAAGGCAATAAAAAAATTGAATCGTTTATGTCATGTCACAATAAACTTTTATAGACGTTTGATTATCTTCATGTAACCTATGATTAAACTTGTATAGACGTTTGAACACTGCTAAATAAAACTGAACTATAACAATGGATTCTGATCCTGCGTGACACACATAGGTACAAGCGTATTGATATATAGATTAGACAGCTTTATGGGTAAAGATGACAAGTGTTATGGGACATGGGACAGCCTAGTGTAGGCCTTGTGGACTCTTGTAGTCTCTTCCATTCTTAGTTCTTGTCAAGCTCAATATCTTAACATATCAGGTTGTCGTTGAAGGGAGTCTGGACGGCAGTCCGAAATTTGTGTTACATAATCGATACCAGCACTTGTATCCGTGCTGTCGCCTCGAAGATAAGAAGTCATTGTAGATTTGAAGAAGTTGAAGACCTGGAGGTCCTTGTGTGGGTGGAAAAAACTCTTGACTGTAAGGAAGGGTTCATTTTAGCCGGGCAATTGTCACTTGTACTCAAGCCGGCCGGCTACTGTGTGGGCCCATGTAATGTTGCCATACAGATGGCATTGCATAGATGGACATGAGACATAGAGAGTATAGAAGGGAGATACATACATGGTACATGACATGATAATATTACAAATGCGTTACATTGGTACTCTACACGCTATGTTACAATATCAATTGTCCACAGTCATAGAGATGGTAAAAGAGATATGTAAGGAAAGTAAAGGAAGATAGGGGTAGTAGAAGACAAAAAGTGTGTAGAATTTTTCTTTGGGTGGAGATTAGCTTTTTATAAAGGAACGATGTGTGACTCCGTTCCGTAGAGGTGTCAGTCCCTAAAGCATTGGCTTGATAAAAAGTTATGCACCCCCAATTCAGGGGTCTGAAAATCAAGGGTTTTAAGTGTTCCTGTTTCCTGCTTGTAAAGAATGTTACTTCGTTTCAGAAATTTTGAGTCAGTGTCTGGAGAATCTTGCCTGACATATTTAATGTGACGGCTGCATTTGCATACCTTTTGAAATCTCCCAGGGTTCGAGTTATTTCAAAGTTCGTTATCGTAATATATGGCCAGTGGTGTATTACTTCTCGCTGCTGAGTATTGGGGTATTGTGTGTGTGACTGTTCCTCTGTCGTTGTGTGTCATTGTTTCTCTCTGTCTTTATCTTCCTATGTACATGTGTTTCTATGTTTGTGTCTGTCTGTGTATTTTTGTCTCTCTGTCTTGATCTTCCTGTGTTTGTATGTTTGTATCTGTCTTTGTATGTTTTTCTATCTCCATCTTTGTCATCCTGTGTGTGTATTCACGTGCTCAACTCGTGATCGACAGCTATTTCCCTCCCGGAAGAGAACTCAAGAGGTCGTATGACCGATCTATGGGTAATGCTGTGACCTTACACGCACACACACATACCCAACTCCCCGCCCACGAGAGTTGGAGTAATGACTCGAAGTGCAACGATACTGAAATTATTTCAGCCCTGGGCAGGATTCGAACCCGGACCGCCGTGCGTTTGTATGTTTGTATCTGTGTGTTTATATGTTTATATCTGTATTTGTCTGTGTGTGTCTGAATGCGCCATTCTTTCCCCCCTCTTTCTTTTTCTTCTTCCTATCCTTGCACACACTCTTCCACTCTACTCTCGCCCACATTTTTCTCTTTCACACACTCGCACTTCCACTCTCTTGTATCATTTTCTCTCTCTCTCTCTCTTTTTTTTTCTCAATTCTCCTTTCCTCTACACCTATCGTTTATTTTCTCTCTTCCCTGTAGGACAGAGAAAAAAAAGTTTGATGTTCGTGTTTTTCTAAAATGTATTTACTTATAAAATTACCAACCCTAGTTTTTGATTACTAAAAGTTATGAACCTACATGGAATTTTCTCAATAAATATAATGGTCTGTTTACTAGCTTTAAAATTGTAAAATCTGAAATAGGACAGAAATATATTTCATTTATCTGATGCCAATCAGCAAACATCAATAAATACTTTTCATCAGAAAGTTGTTCCGTACTACTTTGTCAGCGCTTCGATAATTCAACATCTCGTCGTCTAGAATCGGTGCAGAGGAGAATGAACAAAATGGTACAAGGGCTCAGAAGTTTACCTTACTAAGACAGATTGAGACACCATAACTTACACTCTCAGGAAAGCCGTAGAGTGCGGGTGATCTAATAAAGGTATTCAAATGGGTCAAGGGCTTTAACAAGGGTGATACAGGCAAGGTCATCATATCAAAACAGCAGGGTGGTGATCTAAAAAGGTATTCAAATGGGTCAAGGGCTTTAAAAAGGGTGATGCAGGCAAGGTCATCATATCAAGACAGAGCAGGACTCGTAGTAATGGGTTTAAATTGGATAAATTTAGGTTTAAGACGGAGATATACAAGAACTGGTTTACCAATAGGGTGGTTAACGAGTGGAATAGAATTAGTAACTAGTGAGCGCTGAAACTATCGGTTGCTCTAATAGAAGATTAGATAACTTTATGGATGGGGCTGATAGGTGGTAATAGACATGGAACTGTCAAGTGTAGGCCTTATGGTCTCTTGCACTCCCCACCATTCATATGGCATAAGTTTTATGCATTTGACATTTTAGGGAGATTAATTTCCTTAAAAGAGAGAAGACAAAAAATATATATATGTTTTCCATCCTTCCGTTCTACTGTCCTTTTACCTTCCCATTACTATTGGAGTCGAGCTCTGGCAAGGATAGAATAGCTGGTTATCTCCAACGAAATTCACTTTCCTTCCTCCTCTTCTTCCTCGCATATTTCAGTTTTCATGAGTCCACTAATGTACGAATTAAAAGTGAACCCAGTGACCACAAAGGCACTATTATGCCCTTTTTAGTCCTTGTCCATCCCTATCTTGCTTCATAAAGCTGTGTTTAACTTTATTTTTATCCAAGGATGAGCCCATTCGCAAGCCTGTAACAAACCTCTTTGTTGTCCACACGTTGCAGACAAATGGGTTGTCACACTGGGCTATTTTTCCTCCCACATCTTACCTCCAACCTCCATTTGAATAACTAAAATATGACTTGGCTTACGGAAACCTAGACTTCCCTAAGTCTAACATTCGTCTAGGTTTACAATCTTAGTTCATCAGTCAGCTGTGCTGTGACTGAAAGATATTTTGATATTTGAAAAATAAGATGTAACCGAAGTAGTTTTTACTCAAACTCTCAACTGTCGGCACTGGTGAAGCCCGTGGAAGCCCAGTGTGATAGCCCCTTAAGGAACGAGAAGGCTCTGGCAAGGAAAAGGTCCAACAAAAGTGACTTAAGTGACTAGTCTCTGCGCTCGGCTTAATGTCATCCCCGGCAATTTTCTTCATCTTGGTTTGTTCGTTGTTAGAATGCGGCCACACTTCATTCGGTTTGCTGGGAGGGTAGAGGGTAGCGGGGTGCCTAGCGGGTTAGAGGCAAGAACAAACGCACGTTATCTAGTGCGAGTGGCCATACCAGACGCGGGTAGCGAGTTCCCTCCTCTACCCTCCCCGCAACGTGAACCCACATGTCTGTTGTGTTTCCAAGGTCTTCCCATACATGCTGAAGCATGGGTGCTTTTCATTTTGCTGCTGCCAGACACTGGGTTTCATTGTCGATGTCTCACCAGTGTCTGTAAACGAATATTTTTGTGTATAAAAACTGGAAAATATGATCGCAAGGTACGCGCACACACAAACACACGCATGCATCCATGCACACATACATGCGCATATGCACGCACACCCACTTGCACGCACACATTCACACATGTATGCATGCACACATTCACGCATGTACACATGCATTCATGCATGTACAGCACACGTTCACGCGCGCGCGCACACACACACACGGGCACGCATTTATTCTGTCGTGTTCCATCAGCATAGAAACGTTGCTACAAGACTCCAGGGATAGCATTCTCCAGACAAGCATATGCTTTTTGCCTCACAGCAACACATCCATGAGTGTCCTTCTCGGCCACATTTGGATGACTGCCAGAGTTGTATAGTCTCTCTTGTGCTCAAGAATTTTTGAATCTCCAGAGGCAAGTTCTTGGTTGTGTTGAGGTTGTAAAAAAAAAAAAAAAAAAAAAAAAATGCTGTGGCCATGTTTTTTTGTATGTGCAGTACAGTTGGCTTCACTTCCAACCGCCCCAGTGGCTGGCGTCCCCTGTGCGGTCGTAAGAAGCTTGTTTTATTTGTTGAAACGTTTACGATGTAGTAAATGATTTCATTCATAAATCCACGACCCGAATGTCTACAGCTCCCCCCTACTCCCTCTCCCACGGTTTCCTAGATGACATCAGTCACTATATAGAGCTTCGAAGTGTAGGCAAATGTACATGAATACTTGCGTGTTATGAAAACACTATAACGATTTTGAGGTCAGCCCTGTTTCATTAAAGATTACTTGTATAAAGGTTATTTCTTTGTATTTTGTTGCTTCATTTGTCAATGAGTAATGCATTTTAAATTTCTTTTAGAATTATTTAACATTCCTCGTGGCAATGATTAAAGTCTTAATCTTCTTTTAAAATTATTTAACATTCTTTATAAGAGGAATAGCTTTGGTATTCACAAAGTTGGAAGTATCAACATTGAGATGCAGTTTACATTAGGGTGTCTGCAATTAATTCATTTAGATATATCCAAAATGTATATTTTCTTTCTAAATACCAAATGCCGTAGACAACACACAGAAGACAGAGCACTTTACATTCTCAATCATTCACCCACTCCAGACAGTTTCACAAAATCCTTTCATTGAGTGATTTATAAAATATACTTCTGACCGTTGCCGGTTTCCTGGGGCCCGCGGGTCCCGTGTGAGAGAGAACTTAGACAACTGATTATTTGCTTGATTGTTAGCTCTAGTTCTTAAGTCAGTATAACGAACTAATAAGAACCCAAAACAAGGGGTGGGGAACCTTTTTAAGAGTGGGTGCCAAAATCAGCGAAAGTTTTTATACAATTTTTTTTTCGCGTGCCGACGGAGTAAAATTATTGGCCTACATATGAGTATGCCCCCCCCCCCTCCTCTCTTCACCTCCAAGGGCCCCCAATCCTCCGCCCAGAGCAGCATGCGGTTACCAATGGTCACACGAAGGAAGCTGAAGATTTATCAGCTTTTTGTTTTAAGGTGAGCTCTGGGTTTCGGGTGCCGGACAAAAAGTCGTTAGTGTCCCAGATTTGCACGCGTGCCAAGGGTTGCCCAACCCTCCCGTAGACCTTCATATTAAGTCATACATAATTTATTATGAGAAAATTTTTATAGCAAGTACAGTCACGTGCATTATTTTTTTACCCAGCCTGTTTTTCGTGATACAAAATAAAATTTCTTTGGCTAACCACTTTCATCCGTTCAAAAATCAATTAATATATTCATAACAATGTTCCCTCCATTTTTTTTTCTCTCCTATTCGAGTGTGCGCAGAAATTTGGTTGTGTGCAATTTTTGCCCTCTGAAAAGTCTGTGCGCAGCCATGCGAATCACCATGTGATCATTTAAGCAAATACGCACAATTTGTATGTCTGTATTACGTGACCTCAGCCTCAATCGTGCCACTTCTCACCAAGCTGCTGAAGGAGGAGGTCCACCTCCTCCTCTTCCTCTCCCTCCTCCTCTATCCAACGTGATCGATTGTTCTACTACTGATATATTCAAAAAGGATTTCGACGTTTATTTAGCTACAAATCCTCGATTAGAATTATTTTCTCCCGTAAAATAATCTATTATAGTATTAGGTTAGGGAAGGTACCGGAACAGCCATGTAAGGGCCATGTAGTCCATGTAGTGAGCGCTGAAACTATCAGTTGTTTTAAGAAACGATTAGAGAACTTTATGGGTGGGGATGAGAGGTGGTGATGGATACGGAGCTGCCTAGTGTAGGCCTTATGGTCTCTTGCAGTCTCCTTCATTCTTATGTTCTTATTACCTCCAAGCAGTGACATACCAAGAAAAAAAATTGTTGGTTTGGCGATTGGCAAGTTACCATATTTTAAAGAATTTATAAGTTGATGTTTGGATGGAACTTCTTTATTGAGTGGATTTTAATATCGTTTTAAAACCTTGTGTACGCACATTTCTCTACGCTAGTTGTTAAACATGTTTGCACATCGGCACAGTTTAGAGGGAACGTATATATATATATGTGTGTGTATGTATTGACGTTAGAACTATAGCGTGGGTCAAAAACTTTGCTCGTGACTATGCCATACTGCGACCAAAGCCGTTACCTTTGCCCTATGTGCTTGCATAGCCGGTGCAAGTGGCAGTTGTTTTTAGTCGCTAGCGATCGAACCGAGGCGTCGGAGCTCACGATCCATGAAACTGCTTAGTGTAGGCCTTATGGTCTCTTGCAGTCTCCTTCATTCTTATGACCCGAATTGCAGGGTAATAGAAACGCTTTGGGAACAGACGAGCTTAACTGCTTTCCTGGCCTAGTTTCTCTCCACATCTCGCCTCACTTAACACGTACAAGCCAAACTTTCCGAAAGGCCACATTTCCCAGCGCCGTTAGAGCTCTGAGATTCGGTATTAGGTACGAGGATTCGATATCAGACTCGAAAATGATAACAATAATTAAAACGATAATAGTAATGATAAAAATGATGATATTAGCGACAGCCCTGTGCGGTAATATTTGTTAAAGTCACCCCTACACGACTATCGATGCTGGTACGTTCTCATGGTTTACACAGTCTAATGATATATCAAGTCCGGTGCTCTACTATGATCATGGTTGAATGATGATCGTCGAACGATTGCCTAGAGCACTAATTACTAATTTGCTTCAAATCATTTTAACCGAATTTACCAACGCGTTTACTCAAATATGGCACCGGGAGGTATGATGCGCGTCACACCGCTATTGGCTGTGGTAGTAGTTTAATAATTAATTAATAATCGCGTCGAGGATAATGGTTCAACCTACTTGGAGTTTAGTCTGCTTGGTTGTTCACCGGGCTTAGTGTTACTCCTGCGGTATTAGTGTATTAGATTACAAACGAATAGAATATAAATAAAAAAAAATGTAATTTTAAGGACTTTTTCCCCTTTATTAGGGAGATAGCCAAGTCAAAGGCGCGCACCCACTCCCATCCACAATCTTAGCTCCTTGTGGATGAAAAGTCATCCCTGGTTCTTTCCCACTGTCTGGATCGGAAGCAATGCAGCAAGACACAGCACATCCGTAGCAGAGCCGCTTCATTTAAGGGGCTATCACACTCCGGTACCGCCCGCCTCTATAACCTTTTCCGCCGTAAAATCACTATGGCAAATTATTTTGTTTTCTCAACAAAAATACATAGTGTCATTTGATATGCCGGGAAGTTTTATTTTACTCTAGCATATCAGATTTCTTCCCGAAAGCTGCAGTCTGAAAATCTGTTCCAACAGTCGGGAGGGGGGGGAATAGCCCACTGTGATAACGGCTTTACATGACGACACCCCCCCCCCCACCTCTCCGTTCCCGAACGTAATCATCTAATAATAATTCAATTCACCGCTCGGCAAGATTACTCGTTTGTTCTTTATAAACGTGTTCGTTGTGAAGATGGTAGAGAATTCTTGCAGGATGTCCTTTCTCACCTTACAAATGTGCTGCCAAGTCAGAGCACATCACAGACAAAACCCACTCCATCACCCAACCCATCTCAGCCTCGGCTTGACGTTTATTCTTGCAGCTGACACTTGTTGCACAAAGTTTTGTCACTCTCGACCTTGAAGTTGGACCTTCAAAGTTTTCGTCCTGTCCAACTTCCAGCCTCGCTTACACCCTTGAGCATTAGCGTCAGGGGGGTAGCCCATTGTTTCCCTCCTGGTTGACGTCATCGATCACAGATGCCCGAACTAATTCACTTCGGTGTGATGATGCCCCCGTAAACGAATTAAATTGCTTGGCGTCACAAGAATAGAAATATTAAGGAAGTGACTCGGGAAGAACGGTAGCACAATCGAGTAAATTCGAGACTTGCGCGCGCCGATGCTAGTTTGTGTAATAATAATACCATTAATATAATAACATTATTTTTGTTAATATTAAAGTAGGGCAGCGATGTAGCCCAGTGGATACCGTGTCGAACTCATAAGCAGGTGGTCGTGAGTTCGGTTCATGGAACCCGTTGCGTCCTGCTTTCCTTGGATACAGGCAGTGCTGTCCAGGCGGGGAGGCAACTTAAACATCGGCCTTAACCCATTAAACTCCGATGACAAGATGTCTTGTCATTTTGTCAAATAAAACAAAAAATCATAAAACACCAAAATGTTTGATCAAACACCAGAAAAATATGACGTCAGTCCTCACTTCGCTCGCGAGCGAAGCGAGGATTGACGTCATATTTTTCTGGTGTTTGATCAAACATTTTGGTGTTTTATGATTTTTTGTTTTATTTGACCAAATGACAAGACATCTTGTCATCGGAGTTTATTGGGTTAAAATAACTCCTCGGTTTGCTTCACCATGGTTTTTTCCCTTCTCGTTTCGTGGAAGTGGTATGGTGAGTTTTAATATTGATGATGGTGATGATAAGTGACTTGGCGTTATCACACTAGGCTGTTTTTCCTCCGGATTTCGGAAAGGAATCTGATATGACGGAGGGAAATAATCTTCCAGATGACATTCTGTGCGATTCTGTTTAGAAAATAGTTTGCCAAAGTGATTTTGAGGCGGAAAGAGTTCTGGTGGTGGGCGTTATTGCCGAGTAATTGGAGGTTGGTGGAAAAATTGCCCAGTGTGATAGCCCCTGTAGGCTTTGGAAAGGAGACTGTTTGAAACGTTAAGTTCCCCAGAAGCAGTAAGGGTCTTAGAGAAGGGTAGAAAATTATGTTACGAGTAAGGATTTGATCAAAGGAATCTTGTCAAGATAAACAGGGAACGTGTCTTGCTTATAATATCAGAATAATTTGAATGTCACTGCGGTAAAATAAAGGTATGTATATGATAGATAAGGTTACGGAGAATCATGTTTGGTAGCCTTGTAGAGGGATGTATGAATGAAAGAAATCTTACATTGAAGTAAGATCTATTTGTTTGAAGTTCGCAAATTACTCAGAACAGGTTGCTGGTGATAACGAGAAGAGATTTGTTATCATGACTATGGTGATGATTATCGCCCAGGTATGAAACTGGGATAGGCTTTCGCCATTCGAGTTCAGAAGCAGGTCGTTGTGATGAAATACATATTGGTTTACATATGACAAACGCCCGATTGTCCTTGATAAAGGCTAAAGCTGAATGGCAGAGTATTCTGTTCCAAAGCCTTCGCTTATCTCTGTATACGTGATCATGATTAAGGAATAATATATAACAGCCGTTAGTAATCGCACTTGTAATGCTGCTAAACTGTATGGGAAAACAGACATGTGTACATCTTAATTGTTTAAATCCTACGTGTATTAGTTATAACAGGGATGGGGGGATTCTTGGCACAGTAACGATTTTTTACCCGGCACGGGAAACCCGGAGCTCATCTTAAAACAAAATTGTATGACCATGGGTAACTGCATGCTAGATGGCGAATTGGGGCCATAGGAAAAGAGAGGGTGTTGGCCTATAATTTTACTTCGTTGGCACGCGATAAAATTTTGTATCAGACATTTGGCTGTTTTTGGTACTCACACTTAAAAAGGTTGCACACTCCTGAGTTAGATGTTATGGGAACTTGTTGAAATTTAGCTAAAATTAGGTAACCATTGACCACGTTAACTTAACTTTTGTTTTGGTTAAACACTTGATGTAACTGAAAGCAGATGACTACGAAAGAAAAGAGGGAACAAGAAATGATACGAAAAGAAAAGGGAAATTAACAAATAAATAGGTCAACAAAATGAAGCTTTTGAAGAATATGGCTCCTATTTGATTTGAGGTCCCTATTCTTCAGAAGGGCAAAACTAAGCCCCTATTGTTCGAAAGGTCTGCCTAACCTAACCCAACTTTACATATATATATATATATATATATATATATATATATATATATATATATATATATATATATATATATATATATATATATATATATATATATATATAGCACCATTACTTTTCAAAAAGGCAAAACTGTGACAGCTGTTATTTCAAAGAGGCAAATAGGGACTCAGTTCTTCAAAAACTCCAACAAACAGATGAATAAAAACTCAAGTATTATTCTCGATAAATACGAACTGTCGGGGGTCGGCCCCGCGTGATAGATCCGGTTCAAACTGGATAAGCAGATTCTCGCAGTTCCCCCAACCCACACCACATATAGATAGTTCATCGCCTGACGTAGGTTGTTGACGAACCAAGTGACTTTTCTCGTCGGTTCATCCCTCTGTAAATTTAATTAAACAGTTCGCTTAACTCCTGATCGTAACGTTATATACAAGAGGATATATGTCATGGTCTGATTTTCAGGAACCTCGTTTAACTAAAGCTGGATTTTATTGAAAGGATATAACAAGCATGTTTCATGTTTCGTCAAGCAGAACTTTATCGAATGCAGATAATTTAAAAATATGTTGATTGCCTTGTTTACGTTTTCATTGTTAAAACGAGGTTATTAGACACAAGATAAGTTGATGTAATATTTTAGTAAATTTAATACTCAAGGGTTATGTTTGATACTTTTAGAACGCTTTAAGAGGATGAAAGGCTGGTGTCGAGTGGTGAAAGACGGCCACTTGTTCAAATCGAACGACTCCATTCACTGAATCGAGGATATTGAGTCATCGTTTCCATTAATTCGTTCGCTTTGTGTTTGTGTACATCCTATCAATATACATATGTCGGTAGTTTGGAGTGGTATGTATACTGGTCATATCAGGTATAGGACAGTTTGGTACTTGTATGATGCGAGTACGCACTACCACTATCACCGGATTCCTGGCTGTTCATTGACCAGCCTCGAGAGAGTTGGGGTTGTTGGAGGGAGTTTTGAACGAGAAATACCAAGTATACGCATTAGTATGAGCACACGCTGTCTTTCATATCACAAGGCTACCGGCGCCCATGCTGCGTATGTTCTGGTCGCGAGAGGTGAGGGAGACCAAGATCTCGTCGTGTTCGGTTCAAGCGACTGGGGCAGTTCCGAGAAAATTCGATGGACCACAGGCAAGGCCCAGCTAACCACTCGGACTGGAGAGGGATTTTCATTTTGAAAAAAAAAAACTGTCGCATTCAGTCTTTCTCTCTTATTGAAGGAATTGCAGGTTCCAAATCGGAAATAATAAGCAGGAATGAAAGCAATACCAACATTCAAAAATAGCTGCAGAACGGTCTACTGACTCGGTGAACCGAGTGACTACCTGATTCTCTTCTTTGAATCACTCGTAAAAACTCGAATCACTAAAAAGAATCGAGTTTTCCATCATTACTGGTGTTTGTTTGTATAAGCGTGCGGAATTTTGTCTTCTAAAATACAGCTTTCGTATTACGTTGCGTTAAAGAGCCCCATGTTACGACTGCAAATACAACCACGGAACATAAAATTGTACAACAAAAATCTCAGTTATATCATAAAAGAATGAAAAAAAAAATGTTAAAAATCTTTGTTAAGACGAAGCTACCTAAGAACAAAACCGGACACAACCAGTTTGAGCCAATGGGCAGGCCTGGCTGAGGATACTGCCATAAGGTGTCCCTGCATTTACTCTGCTATTCTCGTAGTGCTTTCCTCTGTTACTCGCGTGATGAATCCTTAATGAGATTTGTAACGCCCATATAGGATATTAGTGAGAATACGCGGAGTGTACAGGAGGCCCAATTGATGAGTTGTTTCAGTCTCAACCATATGATAATGTTATTAACATATAATGCTTGGTAATTGAAGTTAGTTAATTAGTTAGTTAAGGGTTATTCAACAAAATAAAATACAATTTATACATGTATAAAAATTTTTTTTTTTTACAAAATTGCTTGTTGAAAAGGGAGAGCGTGAAGCAAAGCTTATGGGGAATTGCTCTCCCTTTAAGGAAAGAATTATTTTTATTTTATTTATTTTTGTTACATGTTAGTATGATACATACATACACATATATACACACACACACATACATACATACACACACACATACATATGCATCTATATTTTTTTGCAATGAGATGCGACACGACGCCCGTTAACTCCGACCTCACGTAGGAATCGGGGTCACGTGCGAGCAACGCATCTTGTGGGAGGTGAGATGTCCGGTGAAGTGTATGTGTAACAAGAAGGGCGTTTTTAGGAAAAAAATAAGGTAAATTTAAAGGGAACTGCCGATGAATCTGGTTGTGATGGCAACATTAGGTAATTGTCTTAGAAAACAACGAATCGGTAAGCTTTTTATACATATAACAGGCAAATGTATTGAAGGAATTCACAAGTTGGTGTGGGAACAATGCCCAACGAGTCAGTTTAAACATTCGTGTAGTTATGCAAAATTGGGATGATTTACTGGGACTCCTCAAAGGCGAAATGGAAGAACGATTACATGACATGTCATCACAAGTTCAATCTACGAAAAAAAAAAATCAGGAGAATGGACTGTGATTTCTAGAAAAGTAGACAATATAGTAAACATTCAGTTAGTTGGATATAAACACCAAAGAATAATATATATATATATATATATATATATATATATATATATATATATATATATATATATATATATATATGATGGTGGAAAAAGAAGTCACGGGTCTATTTCCGAGTTCCTGAGTTTATTCCTGACCGGTTTCGCTCTATGCTTATTCATAGAGCGAAACTGGTCAGGAATGAACTCAGGAACTCGGAAATAGACCCGTGACTTATTTTTCCACCTTCATCAACTTGTCACAATGTACCAGCATATATATATACTGTATATACATATATATATATATATACATATATATACATATATACATATATATATATACATATATACATATACATATGGGAACCATTTCTTTTGGCGAAGTCCAGTTATCCTTGAACTTGAAATATATAAAGAACGCATAGAAAATGGAATAAGGACAGTGACAGGAAGAAGTAAAATATAATAGATAAATAAGAATAGAAGACCATCTGGTAAATGATTCTCAGATCCTTGTGGGGAAACAATGTAAATGACAATAGAAAATTGGTACACCCGTACTAGTTGTGTGTGTGTGTGTGCGTGAAATTTTGATACCAATAAAACTTCAGTGTTCATTATAATCATACCGGATGTGGTTTAGGCCCAACTGTTTTGTATTTTGCCCGACTTGGGTCGAATATTGTTTATCATCGTATCGTCTTCGGCTCGGAGGTCGGACTGTCGCGAGGCTGGCTGGCTGCCACCCACTTGTTGCTCGCGACCGCTAAGATTCTTACATACAAGAGATCACCAACAGTGTGAGTAACACACTTGTTGCGCGTACCGATGTCGCATGTCCCTGTAATGGGCCCTATTCACGCTAGCGGTTTGAACCGCGGCGGTACCGCTTAGTCCAGGAAAATTTCGCGGTTGTGTGTGAACACCTCCACTGACCTTGTATATAAGAGGTACCAGGAGGTTTAGGCTCGCTTAACACATACGGAGCTGCCTAGCGTAGGCCTTATGGTCTCTTGCAGTCTCCTTTATTCTTATGTTCTTCTACGGACTTTTCGCCGTGCGTCGTCACGCGTCACGACCACGATCATGTGTGATAGCGTTCATACACCCATGGCTATTTAAGACCACGACGTCGTGTCGTGGACGGCGCACGGCGAAAAGTCCATACATGTCTAACGAGCCTCAGTAGCTTTGTCGCTGGAGCCGCACGTTGCTGAGTACGTTTGGTACAGGTTGATTGCTCGTGTTGATGTATAGTGCAACTTCATTTGTGGCTGTGGAGAAGTGGAGTAGTGAATTGGTGGCCCTGTGCTACGAGGTGGGGCAAATGTACCAAAAGTTTCACGCTCTGATTGGGGCTAGAACCCAACTATTGTCGGGGATTCTAAACCCATTAAGCTACATTGGGCCCAGTGTAAGAAAAATAATACATACATATACTAAACGCTTTTTCCCCCGTACACGGGGGGTAGCCAAAAAGAAAAAGGCATAGAAATCACTCCCACCCATTTCATTTCCCATATATTCCACTCCCCTCCACCCTACTCCCTCCCTCCTATCTTGGCACCTCCTGGATGACAGGTCATCCCTGCATCCTGTCCACTGCCCTGGGTCAGAAGCAGTGTTGCAAGACACAGCACATCCACAGCAAGGCCGCTTCATAAATTCGGCGACCCCCCTCTCCGTCCCCTCATGCAGAAAAGAAGACGGGGAGAAATCCCTTCGGGCTGCGTCAATTTTTTTCTCATACATACTTCCTCACCCCCCATCCCCCACCCACTCCCCCTCATGCATCACAGCCTCATCTATACACAAATGATGATAATAATAATGATAAACACCAGGTAGGGCTTATCGTCCTGTCAGCGGTGAAGCCTCACGAAGTTTCTCCACAAGGTCCCATCAGCATACATCTGCTCTGTCTCTCTCCACTTCCTCCATGGTTCTTCCTCTTGACTCTAAAGCGTCCCATACACGATCAATTATATTGCGCAATTTCATTGTCAATACTCTGAATTGACAATGAAATTGCGCAATATAATTGATCGCGTATGGGCCGCTAGGCCCCTTTCACAGTAGGCAACTAGTGACCGTCACTAGTTGCCTAGTGTGAAAGTCTCGGGCAACTGCAAGCAACCAGTGACTGTTACCGAGTTGTGGGATCCTTTCTCATCATCTCATTAGTCGACAGAATGGCATCAATGGAGGAGGTGCTTCTGTTGACTTTGCTGGGCAAGAAAAAGAGATGGTCGGTGACGGCAACTGCCAGTGACGGTCACATGTTACCGGAGCGGGCAACAACCATAACCTGTTGCGCAACCGGACAACTGCAGTGTCGTAGTGTGAAAGGCTCCATTTAAAATAATGGTAGGTAACTAGTGACCGCCACTTGTGACAGTCACTAGTTGCCTAGTGTGCTGCCACTGATGGAATTTTACTGGATACAGTTGTTCATTCATCCTCATGACGTGGCCAAACCATCTCAATAATAACAATAATAATAATAATTCTGCTACAAAAACTGCTAATACTGCTAATAATTATAACTAGAGAGCAATAACAAATAGTAATTGACAAAAAATGGAAATAAAAGTGGGGCATCCTTTTTTCAAAACAACGTCAATGCCGCACTACAGAAATGCACGGGCTGAGCATAGGTGATTTTATTCAGCTGAGAGAAATCCGTTGCTCTTAGCCAAAGGCTCTGGACACCGAATATAGTGTGTGTGTGTCTGTATATATATATATATATATATATATATATATGTGTGTGTGTGTGTCTGATTGATGTCGCTGTTTACTAGCGAATTTCTCATATGTCTGTATGTATATATATATATATATATATATATATATATATGTGTGTGTGTGTATACACATATTAATCATCGGTTTAATGTAATAATTTCTGGCTGTCGCTAGGCAATTTTATTCAATTGTGGACATCTAAAAAAGAAAGGGTGCAAATGTGCATACATTCGTTCATACATACGTACATAGTGTATATACGTATGTACTATGTATTCACACATATATACGTACTTGCATACATTCATATGTACGTAGGAGAAAGTATAGACCGTATGCACTCCTCAAATTAAAGGTGTTTGGCCTCGAATTAAAATATATATATATTTTTAGATTGTTCAATATCTGAAGAAAAAGAATTCCCTGCAAAGGGAAATGGGGCAGAAATACATAATTGGAATAGAATCGAAAGCTTTTTCGACGTCGTAAGAATATTTTTGAAATTGTTCAGCGGTGTGGAAAGTCCCTGTTCTTGGAAATTTCCTGCAGAGCTTCCTCAACCCTGTTTGAGGCTTACGAGGACTTCTCGTAAAAGGACCCGTCCTGAGTATGGGAGATGTGGATTTTGGGTCACAAGGAACCGAGGACATTGGGAGTCTCTCCGTGGTAACCGGTTGGATCCGTCACGGTTGCGAGTTGGCTCCACACACATTTCTCTCTCCCCTCTTTCTTCTCCTCTCTTTCATCTCGCTCTTTCTCTCTCTTCTCTCTCTTTCTCTCTCTCTCTCTCCTCTCTCTCTCTCTCTCTCTCTCTCTCTCTCTCTCTGATTTATCATGGTCTTGGATCACGTGTTGGACTCATGATCGACAGTTATTTCCCTTCCGGAAGAGAGCTCAGAGCTCATATATGACCGATCTATGGGTAATGCTGTGACCTTACACGCACAAACAGACCCAACTCCCCGCCCACGATAGTTGAAGTAACGACTCGCAGCTCAGCGATACTGAAATTATATTCAACCCTGAGCGGGATTCGAGCCCGGACCGTAGTAGTGGCAGCTGTGTGTGTGTTTGTGTTTGTGTTGGATTCTGGTTCTATCTTCTTTATCGCTCTTTCCCCCACTGGCTCTCTCTCTCTCTCTCTCTCTCTCTCTCTCTCTCTCTCTCTCTCCCTCTCCAAACGCTAGACTCTGTTGTTCCGGCTAATGTCTGACTTTTATGTTCAGCTCAGGATAATCACAAGTAACGCTTCAGAATTGTTTGTCAGTAATTTCTCAGGTGTTTGAGTTTAGTATCTTTATCAAATCCTAATTGCATCAGTTAGTTTGCGAGCACATTTTACCTGTGATCTCGTACCTTCTGAAGTTGTTATTTTCTCTAAAATCTTCATATCAGTTAGGAAGCAATTAGTTCTCTGTGGTCATTCATCAGGATCAGGAGTCACCAAACTATGGACCGCGAGGTCAGGTCATCCGGCCCGCCCCCACACTGTACATGTACTTGTTTATATATATATATATATATATATATTATTTAATATTAAATGTGTAATTAACAAGATAGTTATGCGGCCCGCGATCGTCATTCTCTGAGTTATCCGGATTTTTGTCGAAAAATATTTTGGTGACCTCTGCTCTAGATCTGTATAATCTCATAAGGCTAGGTCAGGATATTCGGTACTATACATGGCCACACAGGTGATTTGCTTTAACACCATGATCCCCCCAAAAAATAATCTATTTTGAAACATTTTTTTTAGATTATTTTGTAAAAAAAAAAAAAAAAAAAAAAAAAAAAAAAAATTACAAACTGACTTATTGCCTTTGGAAGGTTTTGCTTGAAATGTTTACGGATTTCTTGCCTGGGTTTTTTACGTATTTCCACAAAAAATAATTAGAAAAATGAACACACAAAATTAATAAATATATATAGATGATAATTGGGTATTACTTGGAGACGTAGATAATACAAACCCTACCCTGCCCTTCAGTTAACTCCTCCCGTTCTTGTACTAAACTAGTTAAAAAGATGGTTTTGATAAGGCTCCTTCCTCTTTAAAACTGCCGGAGTCGTTGGTTTTATGAATCGCCGACCTGAAGTCTTGCCAAATCTCGTTCTACTTAGTTGATCCCTCAATAAGAACCGTCGTAATTTTGGTCTGTCTCTCTTTCTCTCCCTTTTGTACCTCTTGGTCTGTTGCCAAAACAGTCTTCAATATTTATGCTACGTGGTCAGTCTCTCCTCTTTCGTGATTCCTTAGTACCATTGCTGGTTAAAAAAAAAAAAAAAAAAAAAAAAAAAAAAAAATCTTCCCCCTTTTGTCTGTTCTTTTCTTATATTTATTATATTTATTTATATATTTATTATTTCTATGTATTTGTAGTTATTTATTTGTTTACCATCTATTTGTCTTGTTTCTAAGGTGGGATAACTACGGATGATGTTTTTGAACTTGTATTAACACTTGGCTTTCTTCCTAGGTAATTCCTCAGGCTTTCACGAATATTCCTGGAGACAACAATATACAGGCGAGAGAAATAATGACAACATAATTAAGATAGATGTGTCAGTTTATTAGGAATATTAGCTCAGAAATAATTATACACGAAACTAATGTAGATCGACCCAATTAGCTGGTCCTAGACCAGGTTCGGAGGAGGGGAGGGGGAAAGGGAAGGGGAGAGATGGGAGTGGGAAAGGGGGCAAGAGGGAGGGGCAAGGGTAAGTAGGGGAGGGGAGAGATGGGAAGGGGCAAAGGTAAGTAGGGGGGGCGACTGCGCAAGGGGAAAGGGGAGGGAAGGGGGAGGGGAGAGATGGGAAGGGGCAAAGGTAAGTAGGGGGGCGACTGCGCAAGGGAATGGGGCAAGGGAAAGGGACAAAGGTAAATAGGGGAGCGAGTGCGCAAGGGGAAAGGGCAAGGGGAGTTGGGTAAGTTGCATTGCAACATCGTTCAACGTGCAATCACTCTACCATCCAATTCGGTCCCTGTGACCTTTGTATCCCTCGGCTGGATGCTACAGCTATTTGTCATTGTCTACGAACACACACACACACACACACATACACGCGCGCGCGCGCTCACAAACACAAACGCTTGCGCAACATAAAACATCTTAAGGTAGCACTCACAATAATGCACTTCATTCTGTTACTTTATTATTTTATTCCTGATATGTTGATGGACATGTATTAATATTCTTTCATATGCTCACCCTTCCCTTTTACTCATCTCTTCCCGTCATCCGTTTTCTTATAATTCTTCATATTTTCTCCCTTTCCTCCGTGCTCCGGTATTAGCTTTCATTTTCTCATATTTTACCACACTTCCCCTTCTTCCCCGATCGCTATCTCTCTTCCATATTCGTTCTCATGGTCGCCCTTCTTCCTTCATCTTCTCCACCTTCATCTCCCCCTTCGTCTGTAGGCCTTTGAGGCTACGCTTTAGGGTGGCCCAGGGAAAGAAGATAAAGTATCTTCGGACTTCTTGCTTGTTTTTACAGGGTAGAAAAATGTACTGGCCCGCAGGGACAGAGTCCCTGGGTAATCTCTCTATGGGAAGAGTCCCAATATGGGTCCCTCTAAGGGGAGAGAGTCCCCTGGTCACTATGGGGAAAGTCCCAATATGGCGACACAGTCGCCTGGCATATATACACAGAGAGGCATGTCAGCATTTCTACGTGAGGTTGCCTATAATCTTTTTATTATCTCTTTCTACAACAATATTTGTTAGTTGTAGTACAATAGATCTAGTCGGTATTAGTAAATGTCTTGACGTGGCGTATGTTTTATTGTTATGATCATGTAGTTTGGTAGATGTAATGAATGGTTAATGAAGTATCTGGTGAAAGACTTGTGATTTTCCGTGGGCTGTGGTGTGATCATGACGTATGCTTGTTGACTTTGGCTTTTATGATTTGGGAATACACGCGTATAGGTCAGCATAAGGTTGGCAGTAATGTTTGGTCAAAGTATAGATTGATCGGCTCCTGTGTCTGACGACATCTTGTGGTAGGTCTGTGAATACCGCGTTGTGTGTGTCTGACGACATCTTGTGGTAGGTCTGTGAATACCGCGTTGTGTGTGTGACATATCGTATATATGGTTAGGAATAGTTACACGTCTCCTCCCCCTTCATCTCCTCTCCCTCTTCATCTCCCCCTGCATCTCTCCCTACATATCATCCCTCTTCATCTCATCCCCTTTCATCTCCTTCCCTCTGCATCTCCCCCCTCTGCATCTCCCCCTTCTGCATCTCCCCGTGCATCTCTCCCTACATCTCATCCCTCTTCATCTCATCCCCATTCATCTCTTTCCCTCTGCATCTCCTCCCTCTGCATCTCCTCCCTCTGCATCTCCTCCCTCTGCATCTCCCCCTTCTGCATCTCCCCGTGCATCTCTCCCCACATTTCATCCCTCTTCATCTCATCCCCCTTCATCTCCTTCCCTCTGCATCTCCTCCTTCTGCATCTCCCCCTTCTGCATCTCCCCCTCTGCATCTCCCCCTTCTGCATCTCCATCTTCATCCTCTTCATCTCGCCCCTTCGTCTCCCTCTTCATCTCTCCCTCATCTCCCCCTCATCTCCCTCCTCATCTTCCCCCTCATCTTCCCCCTCATCACCTTCCCACTCTCTCTTTCCCACTCTCCATCTCTCGTCCACCTTTTCCATCTCTGTTCCACCTTCCCCCTTTTCCACCTCTTCAGTGTTCATAATTTTCTCACCCCCTTAATATCTTCCCATCCTATACCTTTATTGTATACCATCTTCAGTTTTCCTCCTCTTTAACCTTTAAAAAAAATCCCATCACATTGTCCTTCACACTTATCTTCTCTCCATTATTCCATTTTCTCATCCCTTTCCTTCTCCCATTCCAATTCCTCCTCCTCCTTCTCTGTCTCCTCCTCTCAGTTTTTTCCTTTTTTTTTTCTCTTCTTCTCCTATTCTTCATATGTCTTTATTCTCTCTTATGCTTTCCTTCAATTTTTCACACAAAATTTCGCTCACAAGTTCACACTTTCCCCCTGCTCTCCGTCCCTTCCTTCCCATCCTAATCTCTTTGGATCTTTTTTCTTTCTCTCCCCCGTAGTCATTCCCACGAAAGATGTTGCAAAAGTCTGAGGGAGCTCAGAGCCCAAGGGGTAAAGTTGGCCCATCCCTTTCCAAAATCTTCCATCCGAAGTGGGTTAGGGAGCGAGAACGATTCACGCTAATGAAGAACGACGACTGCAAGGTCGGTTGACCACATGCTTCAAGACTTCCAGGGGCTTCGCGGAAGTGGAAGCCGGGGCATCCATTCCCATGTCCAACTTGGGAATTAGAGGGATTTGATGGGAGGAACGAGGAAGTAGATTGAGCTTCGAAGAAGGTGAGGAGCCTACGCCAGGAAGCGCTGAGTAGCTGCGGCAGAAACCATCGGCTTTGCCCTGTTTTGCACTTTAGGGACTGTTGGTGTAGGTAACAAGTAGTCACTGCTGGGAATAGGAGAGGAGTATGGGATTCGAACCTACAACTAAGCGCATGCGAGACCTATACGCTTCCAATTATCCCACCAACAAAGAAAAAATCACAATATAACAAGAGAAGGGACATTAAATGTTATTCGTATATACACAAATGGATGACACGTAGAAGCCACTAAAATAGAGCCCTGGCCTAGATCATAAGAAAAACGATGAAAACAATTATAAGAGTTGTCTCAAAACGCCACCTAGAAGTCAGCTGTCTAATAAAGGACAGCCAGCAACGTTTCAGACGAAAACGGTTTAACGCGACTAACGTTTTAGAATTTCACAAATTAGTTCTCTCAAACTAGTCTAAAATGAATAAATGTGATATATATGGACTGTGAAAAAGCTTTTGATACTGATCTACACGATAGATTACAAAACTAATCTCGCTTCGCTTGGGGTAAGAGGTAACCTGTTCAGGTTGATTAGAAGCTGGTAGAACTAATTGTAAGCGACGAGTTGTTCTGAATGGCAGAACTTCTAGCTGGAAATATATTACGAACGGAGTTACTCAGATTTCTGTTCTAAGAACATCCTCTTCATACTATATATATCATTGACAATGACTAGACTTGGATATTCAGAGTGTGTGTGCATCTCAACTTTATGGATGGAGATTAGATGGTAATGGATATGACCTTGCCTTGTGAAGGCCTTATGGTCTCTCTCAATCTCCTCCATTCTTATGTTCTTATGTAATCTTTTCGTGATTGTGTTTGTGTACACTTACGTTTCTCTCCTGTGTGGGTCTCCCACCCCTCCGGGAGCTCACAAATCTTAATATAGAAAGGTCAGGACCATTTCTCTCTCGGATATTTTAAAAAGAACTGAACAATACAGCTCTTTTCTTTGTTCAGACTATTTAAGTACTTCACCAGCACTGTAATCGATGCCGTTTCCTGAGAGTTAGTTTACTCCGACTCGGGATAGTGCTGAGGCTCAACATTCCTATACCTTCTTAGGTAACAATATTATTCTTGATTTTATGTAACTTTAAGTATACGAACCATCTCCGTAGGTCGTCTTTACATTCCATCCACACCCTCATCTCTCTGTGGAAGTGTAGACCCGAGGGGATGACACTTGGTTACCAGACCTCCCTCTCTCTCTCTCTCTCTCTCTCTCTCTCTCTCTCTCTCTCTCTCTCTCTCTCTCTCACACACACACACACACACACACACAGGACACACACACACACACACACACACACACACACAAATAGCTAGTTTGGTAGCTTTATTGAACGACTGAAACTAGGATTTTTATTCTTTGGGAAGGATTTTGGTGTAGTGCTCAATGGTGTTAGCCTACGCTTCTGGGTTGGTTTGCTTGGAAGATGAGCACCGATGACTACTATTTTCCTTATATGGTGTCAAAGAAATAGCACTACACCGATCGTGATGCAACGTTACTTTTGAGAAAACAACAGGAGGGTGACGACCGCTATCGGTCTTGGGTCTCTGGTTTGATAAACTCGAGGAAACGGTTGTTTGAATCACTTAGAAGAAACGTTTCTCTTGGTTATTGTCTTCTAAGTAGATCGTCTTCTAGAATTGGTCCCTTTGGGGTAAATTCTTTGCATAGGTTTAATGGCAGAGTGCCTTAACTGATTTCCCACCGGGATCGGCGTGGCATCCGCCCGTGAAGAAAAAGTGTCTTGAATTTGAGGGAGCTAGCGTCAATACTCGAAGTCCTCACGCCTGGCCCTCTCCCCTTACCCAACACGACTCGATGGCGAAGTGGTAGCGATCGCGGTCGCCACTACGGCGGTCCGGGTTCTAATTCCGCCCAGAGCTGAAATAATTTCAGTATCGCTGCGCTGTGAGTCGTTATTCCAACTCGTGGGTGGGGAGTTGGATGTGCGTGTGAGGTCACAGCATTACCAATAGATCGGTCATATATGAGCTCTGAGCTCTCTTCCGGGAGGGTAGTAGCTGTCGATCCTGAGTACTACACGTGATCCAAGACCATGGTGAATGACACACACACACACACACACACACACAGGCATGCTATAGTCAACGCAAGGAGAAATGGCCGATAAGGCGTGGCTAGGAGATTTCCCGGTGTTGCCACATATGGGCATCCATGGCGAGAACGTGTGTGTGGATGCAATGTTTTCTGAATTCAGTGTGAGGGGGGCGGGGCCAGAGATTAGATGTAGTGGCAACGTCGCTCTCGCATGCACATATGCCATATCTTCACTTAAAGAAACGAAACCTTTGTATAGAAAACATTGCTTTGATTTTTATCTCAGTGGTGGTGTGTGACAAAAAATTATAATATAATCGTATGAGGCAACATTATAAAATTATAAAATAGAATTATATAATAAAATAAAATTATAAAATAATTATATGTGGCACCACAGGGGAACTCCCAGTGCTCCGCCCTAACGGCCAGATCTCAGTGCATAGGGTATAACCATCATGGTGTCAATCAATAATAATAATAATAATAATAATAATAATAATAATAATAAATGCGAAAGTGTATCTGTTCCTTGACCCTAACACTTCCCACATGCATGGCTCAAGGACGGCATATTATCCC
Organism: Oratosquilla oratoria; assembly: GCF_046742065.1. Classification (NCBI taxonomy): domain Eukaryota; kingdom Metazoa; phylum Arthropoda; class Malacostraca; order Stomatopoda; family Squillidae; genus Oratosquilla; species Oratosquilla oratoria. Next base: position 64,708,911 of record NC_134786.1, read on the forward strand.
TTTTTGAAATCAACTCAACCCCTCGAATCCGACTGCGACCATTGTGATCTTGATGGCGCTGTCACCGTGGTAGCCAGGGAGAAGATGGAGATTGTGTGAAAGTTTATATGTGATTGTCCGTGACTCCTTGTTGGTATTGGAAGAAACTTCTTCATCTTAATTCCCAATGTCAAAAAAAAAAAAAAAAAAAAAAAGTAAGTCTACCCTGTGCTTTAAAGTGTTATCTCACTGGACTATTTTTCCTTCGACCGTTGGAGTAGATTTACAACCAGCACCTTTCGGGAAAGAATCTGATTTGCTGAAGGAAATTTGTTTTCCTCCAGCATATCAAATGACATTTCATGTAAAATGTTGATTAGTAGTAGTTGGCCATAATGATTTTACGGCGGAAAAGCTTCTGGAGGTTGAAGGAAAAATAGCCTAGTGTGATGACGCCTTTACAGTAAATGCCTTACAACTTGCAATAGTTTGTACCTGAAAATCGACTGTGGTGACATGTGATACTTTAAAAGTTAAATGTGATTGTCAGTGTGGACCCCAATGCTAAATAGTGTTAATTTTGACTGTGCATTTGAAATATTCAGGGACCAAAGGCGATTAAAAACGCCGGTTGGTAGGGTGACTTATAAAGTAATTCGGAATATAACGATAAACATTTTATTATATACACATAGTCAACAACCCTTTGCTACCGAGGCGTCCAGGAAATGAATAGAATAGCCTGGCGACAGCCTGGTGCCAACCGATACGGAGAGAGCAAATGTGCAAGTGTGTAGGATAAATATACTCATACATACATACATACATATACCTAAGGCTTTTTTCCCCTACATGGGGGGTAGCCAAAAAGAAAAAGGTATAGAAACCACTCCCACCCATTCCATTTCCTATATACTCCACTCCCCTCCACCCTCCACTCTCCTCCCTCCCTCTTATCTTGGCACCTCCTGGATGACGGGTCATCCCTGCATCCTGTCCACTGCCCTGGGTCAGAAGCAGTGTCGCAAGGCACAGCATATCCACAGCAATATACTCGTATCCACACTTAACACATTCCTGCGCTCATAATCCTTAGCTCTCCTCTGCACCCGGTCCTTTTCCATCCTCTCCCTCTCTCAACCTCAGATACTCCATCCCCATTCATTCTCATCCCCGATAATTGTCCTTTCCCCCTTCCTTCTCTCCCTCCTCTCCTTCCCTCCCTCGTCTTCTTCCCTCCTTCCTTCCCCCTCTTCTTCCCTCCTTCCTTACCCCTCTTCTTCCCTCCTTCCTTCCCCCTCTTCTTCCCTCTTTCCTTCCCCCTCTTCTTCCCTCCTTCCTTACCCCTCTTCTTCCCTCCTTCCTTCCCCCTCTTCTTCCTTCTTTCCTTCCCCCCTTCTTCCCTCCTTCCTTCCCCCTCTTCTTCCCTCCTTCTTTCCCCCTCTTCTTTCCTCCTTCTTCCCCCTCTTCTTCCCTCCTTCTTTCCCCCTCTTCCTCCCTCCTTCCTTCTCCCTCTTCTTCCCTCCTTCCTTCTCCCTCTTCTTCCCTCCTTCCTTCTCCCTCTTCTTCCCTCCTTCCTTCTCCCTCTTCTTCCCTCGTTCCTTCACCTCTTCCCTCCTTCCTTCTCCCTCTTCTTTCCTCCTTCCCCCTATTCTTCCCTCCTTCATTTCCACCCTCCTACCCACCTCTCCTTCTTTTCCTTCCTCCTTTCCTTCCCCCTATTCTTCCCCCTCTCATTCCCTCCTTCTCTCCTTCCTTCTCTCCTTCCCTCCCTCCTACCTTCCCTCCACCCCTCCCATCTTCTCTCTCTTCTTCCCTCCCTTCTTCCCTCCCTCCTCCCCTCCTTCCTCCTTTCACTCCCTCGTTCCCTCCTTTCTCCTCTCCCTCCCTCCTTCCTTCCTTCCTTCCGTCCTTCCTTTCCCCCTATTTTTCCCTCTCTCCTTCTCTCTTTACCTCTTTCTTTTCCTCCTTTCCCTCCTTCTTACTTTCCTCCCTTCCGCCTCTTCTTTCCCTCCTTTCCATTCTTCTTCCTCTTCTCCCTTCCTCCTCTCCCCCCAATCTTCCTCCCTTCCTCCTCTACTCCCTCCCTGCCTCCTCTACTCCCTCCCTGCCTCCTCTCCTCCCTTCCTCCCTCTTTCCCACCCTCCACCCCTCCCTCCTCCTTCCATCCCTCGCTTCCTCTTCAGCCATCCACCTTACATCCCCACTCCACCTAACTCCCCCCTCCCCCCCTCGATCTTTCTCAGCAACGCATGATGGACGATCCGTTGATGAATGCCTTAATGAGAAAAATTTGGTTAGGAGGTAACGAGCTCTCGTAAAACATTGTTATTATTTACGTAGTCGGGAAAGGGTTGAAAAAACGATTAATTTTTTGTGTCTTAACGCAGCGCCTTCCCCCCGTCTCTCTTTAGAAAATAGGCGGGGCAAGGAAAGATGGGTACAGTGGAATTTGACATTGTTGTACAGGGTGGGGCGCGGAAACTTCCCGATTTGGGGATTGAATTATAAAGTGTTTACACTTCACAATTCTTTATTCTACTTTTATGTCTGTCACACAACATGGGAGATTTACTTTTACACAGTTCTAAAAACAATATCTTTTAAATGTCCACCTCCATTGTCAATACACTGATTCAGACGATTTCGGAAGCTTTGGTCTACTCTCTCTAACATGGTGAGCAGTATATTGGCTATTTCAGTTCGGATGGCATTCTGTAGGTCTTCCAGGGTCTATGGACGGTCGTTATAAACCATGGATTTGAGATAACCCCACAGGAAATAATCATAGGGGCCTAAATCAGGCGAGCGCGCTGATTTCCCTGAGAGGCGATTTAAACTGGCCAGCGCGCTCGCCTGATTTAGCCCCCTGTGATTATTTCCTGTGGGATTATCTCAAATCCCTGGTTTATAACGACCGTCCACAGACCCTGGAAGACCTACAGAATGCCATCCGCACTCAAATAGCCAATATACTGCTCACCATGCTAGAGAGAGTAGACCAAAGCTTCCGAAATCGTCTGAATCAGTGTATTGACAATGGAGGTGGACATTTAAAAGATATTGTTTTTAGAACTGTGTAAAAGTAAATCTCCCATGTTGTGTGACAGACACCCTGTATAATGCTATGCATGTGAAGCGTCGGTCTTAAGAGTAGATCGTCTGTTTGTACAGACGTTCTGATCGACAGTGCACATGTTCCAATACTTGTTGACATCACGTGGTACATTTGTATGTACCATTATACCATAGGCTTGGGGTGGGCAACCTTTGGCACGCGTGCAGAATATGACACACTTGTAGTGACTTTTTTCCGGCACGCGAAGCCCAAAGCTCACCTTAAACAAATAACTTATAAATCTCCGACTTCTTTTTTGTTACTGTTGGTAAACATATGCTCTGCTGGGCGATAGATTAAAGGTCTAGGAAGTGAATGGAGTGGGCCATACTCTTATGTAGGCCTATAATTAATTATACTTATTGGCACGCGAGAAATTTTTGTATCAAAGATTTGGCTGATTTTGGCACCCACATTTAAGAAGGTTGCCCACTCCTGCCATGGGCCTTTTCTTCCTTATAAGGGGATAACCGAGTCATTGAATTGTGGAGGTTAAGCGATAGAAGGGATGACTAAAGGTAAACTTTATTTTCGTACTTGGACGGAATGGCTTTAGAGTTTAGACGTTTATACGAAATTCAAATTTTTAGATAGATAGATAGAGAGAGAGAGAGCAATTAAGGTATTAAGGTGAGGTGCTTTCCTGCGGATATCAGTCGTAAAAGTTGGCCACCCGCAGGGAGGAAGTCAGGCCACCTCGGGTCATCTTGGGCCATCTGGGCGTCATTGAATACTAATGAAAGTGCGCCAGAGGAGTGTAGGCCTGGCAGCAGCAGCAGTCTTCATTTGCGGCAAAACTGTTCAGGATGGAAGCAAGGAAAGATTCAATCATCCTAATGATGGGAAAGAAATTTTTATTTCTTTCCCTCTTCCTCTCCCACATCCTGTTCCTCTTCCTCTTCTGCGTTCTGTTCCTCTTCCTCCTCCTCTGCTTCCTATCTCTCTTCCTCTTTCTCCCCCTCTTCTTTTCCATCTCCCCCTCCCATTTCCTCTCCCACTTCCTCTCCCACTTCCTCTCCCTCTTCCTTTCCCTTTTCCTCTTCCCCTTTCTTTCCATTTTTCTCGCTTCCTCTCCCTCTTCCTCTCCCTCTCCCTCTCCCTCTCCCACTTCCTCTCCCTCTTTCTCTCACCCTTCCTCTCCCTCATCTGCTTCATCTTCCTCTTCCTCCTCCTCCTTCCGCTTCCTATTCTACCCTCTCTCTCTCTCTCCCTTTCCTCATTCCCCCTCTCTCTATCTCTCTTTTCTCTCTCCCCCTCCCTCTCTCTACTTCTCCCTCCCTCTCCTTCTTCCTCTCCTTCTTTCCCCCCACCTTTTCTACATCTATTGATCTCTTTTCCTCCCTCCCTTCCTTCCTTTCCTCACTTCCCTCGATTCCCTCTCTTCCTTCCCCCTGAAACAATAAACGAATTTAATGTTATGTATAATAGATAGTGAAAAAGATGAGATTCTACGAGCGTGACCCCTTTTCTGTATTTATTTAGGTTAGTTCATGCACACACACACGGATGCACATACACACATGCACACACGCACACACACACGCATACACACATGCACACACACACACACACACACACACACACACACACACACACACACACACACACACACAATCACTCGTGCGTACGTCACACAATATCCAGAAAATGTGCATTCATGTTGCTTGCAGGCATTTACAAATTGACAATTCATCCGAGATTGAGTCAGATCCAGTCCAGTGTTCGAATGGAAGGCCATTGGTTAGTGATCGGCACTCACATCACAGTATCCAATAAACTAGTAGATGATATATATATAATATATATATATATATATATATATATGTATATATATTTTATATATATATATATAATTTTTTTTTCTTTTTCTATTTTCTCCAAATGAGAGATCCCAATTTCGTATAATATGTGTTTCCATAATATATAGTGCAAGATGTGAACGTTGAAAAATGGGATTTCACAGGCTGCTGCACAAGCCAAGGTTTTTGTTGTGTTTAGTTTGTTTCATATACAGTAAATGTCGTTTAGGTTTATTTTAGTGTTGTAGAAGAGAATTAGCGAGTCGTAAATTTCAAATCATTGTTTGGTTAGTGTGTGTTTGTGAATGTGTGTTCTGTTAGCTGTGTGTGTTTGTATGTGCGTGTGTATTTATGTATGTATGTGTATGTGTGTATGTATTTATGAACGAGTGTTCTGTTAGCTGTGTATGTATGTGCGTGTATATTTATGTATGTTTGTATATGTGTGTATTGTATGTGTATGCGTGTTGTGTTGATTGTGTGTATTTGTGTATGTTTTGTGTACGTTTCTGTATGCGTATTTGTGTATACATGTTCGTGTGTTTGTGAATGTGCATTTGCTTAGCAGTGTTGTGTCTGTGTGTGTCTGAATTTTTTTTCTCGCATATTTACTTTTTTTGGGGGGGGGAGGGGGGGAGGCAAGGATGCTCCAGCCTGATTCATGGCCGTTTGATTAATTCCACCTGGCCGAAATTATAAAGAATCATCGTTCTAACTTTGTTAGCATTGGAATTATAAGAGAAGCCGGTGATTAAACGGCAAATTTATTATTCAATTATGAAAGTGAAATTAGTGAAATTGTATTGGCTCTCGGCTGATTTGGATTCTACATTAATTAGCGTAAATCAATTGACATATTTTATTCTAAACTGTCGTGTACGCTTTTCGAAAAAACTATTTCTCAAAATACACCTGTGACCATTAGTAAGCGGTTATCATATTTATATCAAAATGCGTATCTAGAAGAAAAAAACACGTAATGAAATTACAATATGTTATTGATTAATCATTATTCCCTTAGGATTTTTTTTTTTTTTTTTTTTTTAACATCTCTTCCATCTTTCAAATATATTATTGAATTAAATGTATGAACTGGTGGCGCAATCGGAAGCGTGCAGGTCTCGCAACTTCCTAGTCGTGGGTTCGAGTCCCGCATTTCAATCTGATTCCCAGCAGTGACGTTTACTTACCTGTCACAAGTCTCCAAAACACTTAGGGCAGAGGTGACGGATACCGAGCGCCACTTGTCCTTCTTGACGCTGTAATTCGTTCTTTAATCCCCCGTCACGCATTCACGAATCTCGTCAAATGTTTTGAATTTGAACATCTGGAAGACGACTTCGCTTGCAGTAGTCTAGACTTCCCTAAAGGGGCATTTAGACGGCCAAACGGTTTGACAAACCCGGTTTGTCAAACAAGTGTTTGAAGTGATGTTTGACCGTGTGAATAGGGTATTTGGTTGTCAAACACGTTCGACAAACGTGTTTGACGACCAAATACCCCCATTCACACTGTCAAACATCACTTCAAACACTTGTCTGACAAACCGGGTTTGTCAAAGTGTTTGACCGTGTAAATGGTCCTTAAGTCTACAATTCAACAATGGGTCTAATTCTAGGTTTAACTTCTCTTAGTTCGTTATTCAGCTTCTCCATATATGACGCAAAAGGGATTTGACTTTAGGAGATTCGAGAAATAAAAAAATGTAAACGAAGTCGTTTCTACTCGAACGAACTCACGATGTGCACATGTAGTTCCCTCCTAATGCTCCACTGCATGACCGGCCTATCCAGTGAAGGGCGGTGCTGCCTCTGTACTTCACCACGGTCGTTTAATCCAGATTGGATTAATGGATTAATTAAGGATTTCACTCTGGAGTACTCTTTGATTACATTGCAGTACTTTATGATTACATTTTACTTCAGTGGAAATACGTGTTGGCAAGATGCTCATTGTCAGATAAATCAATATAAAATTAATAAATGAATAGATGAATAGAATAAAGATGAAAAAGAAAATATAAAAAATTGATGGATGAAAATAGATTATAAACGAATTATAAATATATAATAGATACATAAACAAGTAAATGATAATAGAATAAAAGGGGCGGGGAATAGGTGAATAAATAAGTAAATACAATATAATAAAATGATGAAGTGAAGAAAATATAAAAATGAACAAGTTAAATTAAACAATAAATGAATTATAGGTAATAGCATAAACTAGAAATAGATCAAATGCAGGACCCTCACGGCCGTTGACATAGTTTGTGCGTGACCGATAAAGTTTCGATCTAGCTCCGAATTCTCTCGGATTTTTTGGTTGAACGAGCTCGTGCGCGCGTGCTTCGCACGAACCCCAGAAAACACATTCAGAAACCTTCACTATATTCAGCACTTTCCACTGAACGTTGGTACCTCGCGCTGGGTCGTGATTCTCTTACGATGCTATTTCGGAAATAGTTAATGCTCCGAGCGCGCTCCAAATTCTCTCCGATTATTTTGTCCAACGTAGAAAGAAGAAGAATAAAAGTAAGACACAAAATTTCAACCCGTATATCCCTTTGCGCGAAACCCAAATAACCCAATCAGAAATTATCACTGCGTGAGGGAATAAAGTAAAATGAAGGGTCGGGGAGTAGATAACGCACGAGCCACCCGTTGTCTATGAGCATTTCTATTCACGTTTTCTAATCACGAGCTCGAATCCCAACGCACGTTTTCTTCATAAAAAAATGACCTTTTCACCTCAACAATAACAGCGGTGCAGGCAAGGTCATCATATTAAGTCAGGAGAGTAGGACTCGTAGTAATGGGTTTGAATTGGACAAATTTAGGTTTAAGAAGGAAATAGGCAATAGAGTGGTTAACGAATGGAATAAACCTAGTAACACGTAGTGAGGGCTGAAACTATTGGTTTTAAGAGAAGATTGGATAAATCTATGGACATGGATGACTGGTGGTAAGAGACATGGATCTGCCTAGTGTAGGCCATATGGTCTCTTCCATTCTTATGTTCTTAAGATCTTATGTATCATATATGCTCACTTCACCCCAAAACTTAAGTATTAAATCATGCTGATAAATGCTCTGTGTCTGACTAAAGCTGGTCTAATGTTTAGTTAGTGTGAGTAAACGCTTCATATTGGGACAAGACAAGTGTAAAGTAAACACTGTGTTGGGATAAGACAAATAAAAAAAACACGTGACTGTCTTATTTGCAAAGTAAATAGCTGTCAGCATAAACATAATCTGTAGATTGTCTTGATTTTTTTAGATTTATAAAAATAAGTAATAAAGTAATACATGGAAATGAAAATAGAAATGTAATGAAATAAATGAATAGACCAAGAAAAAATAAATTAGATTAATGAATTAATAGATAAAAACGTGTGTAAATGGATTCCCTTGGCAATATTTAGGAATTTTGATGGGAGAAATACGTTCAGGTGAATAGTGAATAGAAAACACAGCCCAATAAAAATATATTTACATAATAGAATGTTTATTGTATATCAAGACTTTTGTCTCCATCTGTATAACTGTGTCGTGTCTGGCATCAATCCCGCTCCTTGGGAACAGCGGTCTCAGTTTCGATCCCCAAAGGCTCTGGGCGTGTCTGTGTCACTTCCACAAAAGAGATGTGGTGGCGGCTTAGGCCGCAGCAAGGCGCCCGCCCTCTCCATCACACGCGCAAAAGACAAGTGTTAGTTTCCTGTAGTTGTTCTTGTTCGTGAGTGATTTTTTTTTTCGTTCCTCCTCCTCCTCCTCCCCTCTCCCTCCTTCTCCCCTATACCCTCCTCCTCTTCTCTTCCTCCTCCTCCTCCTCCTCCTCTCTTCCTCCTCCTCCTCTCCTCCTCTCCTCTCCTCCCCTCTTCCTCCCCTCCACCTCCCCTCCCCTCTTCCTCCTCCCCTCCACCCCCCCCTCACCATTCTCCTCCCCTCCCCCTTCTCTCCCCTCCTTCTCTACCTCCCCTCCCCCCTCCGCCTCACCTTCCATTTTATATAAACACACACACACACACACACACACACACATATATATATATATATATATATAATTGTGTGTTTGTGTGTGTAATAGGTCATTCAAAATAGAGAACAACTTTTTATTTATTTATAAAATATAATTTATGCCAGCGATTCTGTTCAGCTGAATGAATTGGGGAACGGGTAGATGATGAAAATCGTCGGCCTTGGCCCTTGGAGCACGAGGCACAGCCCTGAGCTGAATTAAGTTTTCAGCCGTTAGGCAGAACTCAATCCGTAAAGGGCTCCATCGTAGGGAAGCTATTGGCCGATTTGAGAAAATGTAATATTTTTATTTTTATTTTTTCACCGTGAAGTTATCACGTTTTTGTTTTGTTTTATTTGTTTAAGTTTTTTTTATAGATAATATTGTTTTTAATATTTTTTATATTCTTATTATTATCATTATCATTATTGAGGTCCTAACTGAAACCTGTAATAAGTCTAGTGGAAATAAAGGATGTATAGAAGAACTCTGTTAATAAAACACCAGAGCCTGACGGCATCCAAGAATCTTGAAGGAAATTAAAAACGAGATTGTTGTTCCGTTAGAAATTATATGAAAAAAAAAATCTTATCCGGAGATGTCCCAAGAGAATGGAAATTGGCTAGCGTTACCTCAATATTCAAATAGGGTAGAAAAAAAAGCCAACGAACTACAGGCCTATAAGCTTAACTTCAGTCGTAGGAAAATGATGAAAAATATCATCAGAGATGCTATTGAACACCGTTTACAAAAGTAAATGATAAATATTCAGTCAGAAGCATTCCAGCGTGACTAACCTACTCGAATTCTACAACACTGTCATCTCAAGTTATAACAAAAGAAACAATATGGATTTAATATATCTGGACTTTGAGAAGACTTTTGGTACCCTCCCGCACGCAAGACTACATGCTAAACTAGCTTCACACGGAATAAGTGGTAGCCGATTAAGCTGGGCTACTAAATGATTAAACGATCGTAAACAGAGAATTGTTCTAAATGCCAAAACTTCTAGATGGTAAAATGTTACGAGTGGAGTTCCTCAGGGTTCCGTTCTTGGGCCACTTCTATTCATAGTATTTATAAATGATACGAGTATAGACCTTGGACTGAAATATATTGTCTCCAAATTTGCCGGTGATACAAAATTGTGCGGAATAGCAAATTATCACTTAAACCAATTGGACATTAAAATTTTGATAAACTACAACAATGGTCTGAAAAGTATGTGCGTGTGTGTGTTTGTGTATGTGTATATGTATTATATATATATATATATTATTGTATATATGTATATATATGTGTGTGTGTATATATATTTTTTCTTTTCTTTTTCTTTTTTCGCTGAAGATCTTTTCTAGCCACACGTTCTGCGGATGGCGAGACTTCTCGAACCGCCGCGTCGGCAATATTCGCTCGCGCCAGAACCTTTCCCAGGTGTTTATAGTGACTTGGATCCGATAAAACGGTAAAGATGAGATCGGCCGAGCATTAGATTCTCCTAAGTAACCAAAGGCGAGACCGCGCTTGGAATTAAAGACGAGAGGGAGGAGATCTCTCCCTCCTCCAACCTTCCCCTTTCCCCCCTTCTTTCCTCTCTACCATTCCCCTCATTTTAAGAGGAAGTCGAACTTCGTAACCTAAAGATGATCTTTCTATGTTGCGTTTGTGGCTGATGTAGATCGTTTTTGTGTGAAATGGTGTGCAATTTAGAATAAGGGTGTGTTTATATTGCCCGTGAAATGATCATTCAAATATTTTTTTTCTTTAACATGCCGTAAGGAGTGGAGAGTTGTGGGGTGATGGGGGATCATTTTACCTCGCATATCCGAATACTCCCCGTATCCGAACACCATGTGGCCCAGTTCGTTCGGATACGGGAGGGATTACTGTCAGTATGTCCATCGTTTTCTTGTTACCTTCTGCCTAATTGCACCTCATCTTTTTCTCATTATTATTATTTTTTCTTGATTTCGTTTTGCTCCAGTCCTTCTTGACCACCCAAGGCTCCCCTCCTTGTCTCACACCCTTTCTTCCTCCACCTCTTCCTCTTCCTCCTCTTCCTCTTCCTGTTCTTCCTACTCCTCTTCCTGTTCTCCCTCCTCCTCTTCCTGTTCTTCCTCATCTTTCCTGCTCTGCCTCCTCCTCGTCCCTCCTCCAAACCTGCCTGACCACCATAGACTCGCCTTCTTGCCTCACACCCTCTCTCCTCCTTCCTCTTCCCTCCTCCTCCTTCCCCCTCCTCCTCCTCCTTCTCCTCCTCCTCCTCCTCCTCCTCCTCCTCCTCCTTCCCCTCCTCCTTCTCCTCCTCCTCCTCCTTCCCCTCCTCCTCCTCCTTCCCCTCCTCCTCCTCCTTCCCCTCCTCCTCCTCCTTCCCCTCCTCCTCCTCCTTCCCCTCCTCCTCCTCCTTCCCCTTCCTCCTCCTTCCCCTTCCTCCTCCTTCCCCTTCCTCCTCCTTCCCCTTCCTCCTCCTCCTCCTCCTTCCTCCTCCTCCTTCCCCTTCCTCCTCCTTCCCCTTCCTCCTCCTTCCCCTTCTTCCTCCTCCTCCTCCCCCCTCCTCCTCCTCCTTCCCCCTCCTCCTCCTCCTTCCCCCTCCTCCTCCTCCTCCTCCTCCTCCTCATCTTTCTCTTTTCCCTCCCGCCTCCTCCTCGTCCATTTCCCTCCTTTTCCTCCTTTTCCTCCTCTTTTCCCTTCTCCGTCTCCTTCTTTTCCCACCTCCTCGTCCTTTTCCCTCCTCCTCCTCCCTCCTCTTTTTCCCTCGTTTTCCCTCCTCGTGCGCTCTCCTCAGCCACCTTCTCCTCCTTTTCCCTCCTCTTCCTCCTGCCCCTCCTCCTCCTCCTCCTCCTGCCCCTCCTCCTCCTTTTCCCTCCTCTTCCTCCTGCCCCTCATCCTCATCCTCCTGTCCCTCATCCTCATCCTCCTGTCCCTCATCCTCCTCCTCATGCCCCCTCCTCCTCCTCATGCCCCCTCCTCCTCCTCATGCCCCCTCCTCCTCCTCATGCCCCCTCCTTCTCCTCATGCCCCCTCCTCCTCATGCCCCCTCCATTTCCTTATACCCTCTCTTCCTCCTCCTCCTCCATCTATCCATCGGCCATAATTGGTTAATAACCACAATTCCTCTGAAGATTTCCTTGTCACTCCGAGTCAGCGGCTTAGGGCATGAGGGACTTCGGGGCGGACAAGGAGGGCGGGGGGGGGGACACAAACTGCAACGGAATTTCCTCTTTTTTTATGTTTTTTATTTTCATGAATTCAGGCTGCTGATGGCAACCAGTCTCGTGAGTGTATGGTTGCTGATTGAGTTAGAAATATATGTAAAACCAGATTCCATTGTTTGATGACAGTGTTGTGTTATTATATTAGATAATACCTAAATAGCTGCATGCAATGTGTTACAAATATGTCTGGTGATTTGTTAGATTTAAATAAAAAAGATAAGCACATAAACTCATATCGGGGTTGACACGTTTTGCCAGATAAGGAAACCACATGACTGTCGGCGAATTTTAGAACGTGGCTGCACAGCTGGGAGACAGGTCATCGGAGTGTGGATGTACCATCTGACCAGCTGGTTTCGTTTTGTGTTTTTAATTTACCAACCGAGACGTTAGATACAGACCACATTCTCTTTGGGAATGGGGGCGTTCGACTTAATGCTGCCATGTGGAAGAGAGGAATGCCAGTTGAGCGGGGGAGGGAGAAGGCAAGGGATAGATGTGAGTGGATAATGGTTGTGTATGGATGATGTTTTGACGCAGCCCGAAGGGATTTCTCCCCGTCTTCTCTATTTTCCCCCATGAGGGGAGGAGGAGGAGGAGGAAGGGTTGCCGTGTCAGTGTTTCAACTGTCGGCGATGGTGAAGCCCGTGGAAGCCCAGTGTGATAAGGGGAAAGGGGCGAATATATCGATAAATAGATAAACGGCTAGACTAACCTGCTATTAGTCACATTGCTTATATGCAACACAGGGTTTTACGCCTTCGGTGCCAGGGGGGTGGTCACGTACACCTGAATAAAATCGTCTGGCGGTAAACCAGAATAAAAGGATGAAGACAAAGTCGTAAAACAGCAGCGGTAGGGTTCAGTGCGAAATTCGTCTCTGTGTGCAATTTGTGGGGATTGAGGTGAGGTGACTTGGTGTGCAATAGTCCGCGTTTGACTCCCACGTCTTCTGTAATTATAAACGAAACCTGGAGAATTTTGACTCGTAGCATGGGGAGGGAGTTTGGTGATGGGCGGATAGAGGAGGAGGAAGAGGAAGAGGAGGAGGAGGTCGAGGTCATGTCCTCCATTGGAAAAATAAGAGAACATTGTCCTGATTAATATTTGGACATGGGAAGTGTTCCTCCGTGTCACTCCAAGGTGTCTGATGGAAAGAGACCCCTAGCCCTTTGTTCCCACTCCATCAACCTCCCACTTAAGGGATGACAGACGTCCACCGGGACGAGGAGGACCGGGGTAGTCGGAGGCCGATTTGGGACGGGACTCACGGGGAGGGTCTGAATATTGATCAGCTCTGTCTGTTCTCGGGACGGCTGGGGATCTTGACATTTAGAATAGGTGAGGTCTCAACACCAACAGGTGATGATGGGTAGCGATTTCCTATTTTTATTTATATGTCATTTTATTTTCATCTGTCTATCGATTGACTTTTTTGTATATCTATACAGTATATTCATATTATCATTTATCTATTTATTCATCTAATTGTTGTATCTATCTAGTTGCTGTATTGAATCATTGGGTAATGTAACTTGTTTGTATTTATTTATACATTTTTATTTACTATTTTTTAATTTTTTGTCATAAATCATTGTCCTAAACATCTTTTATCAGTATAATCATGTTAACAAAGATTGTAACCCTTAAATGGCAGGACCATAGAACAGAATTTAAAAAAAAAAAAAAAAAAAAAAAAAAAAAAAAAAAAACTATCCTCGCCATCCTCTGGTTGATGACAAACTTCAGCTGATAGACTGACATGTGACGTCAGATTATAGACTGACATGCCGTTTCTCTTTTCAGGTAGGAACGTCATTTGTCAGTTATTTCTTCACTTTATTCGATGGCCATGGGAGAGAGGAGGTGCTTCGTATTTCTCCTTCCTCGTTCGAAAGGTATAAAAAAAAAAAAAAAAAAAAAAAGAAAAAAAAAAAAAAAATCCATACACATGTGGACGCTCGCTGGCCGAACGGGTTAGAGCATCGCTACTTGCGACGGAGGTCGAGGTGACGACGGTTCGAACCCTGCCGCCGGCGAGTTGGAGCTAAGGTATGGTTGATTAGATTCCACACTACAAAGTCCTCTGAAAGGGTCACCGTCTTAGCCTCCTGATAGGGGAGTTCGGGACGTTAAACTGAATAACTTGTGTATGTCACAGGGGAGATTGAGATTGATGATAAACCGAACCTGACCTAATCTAGCCTAACTTAACCAAATATAATCTGACTGAATAAGATTAGCCGGCACAAACTGGAATAGTTTAAACGGGTCCAAGGAGGCTTCTTTCTCTTTCTCTCTGCCTCCCTCTCCCTCTCTCTTTCTCTTCTCACACTCCATCTCCTCTCACACTCACTCTCCTCTCTCTCCTCTCACACACGCTCTCCTCTCTCTCCTCTCTCTCGCCTCTCACCCTCCCTCTCTCTCTCTCCCTCTCTCATTCTATCTTCCTATTTTTCTTTTTTCTCTCTCCTTTCTGTCTCCTATCACCATCTCTCTCTCTTTCTCTTTGCCTCCCTCCCCCTCTCTCTCTTCTCACACTCCATCTCCTCTCTCTCCTCTCACACACGCTCTCCTCTCGTCCGTCTCTCTCTGTCTCTCTTCTCTTTCTCCCTCTCTCTCCCTCCCCCCTGAGAACTTGAGCGCTTGGGAAGCTGCCGGTAACCTTCGATGTTTTGAAGAAAGACAAGAGTCTTGCCGTATACAGTGTCCCCCCAAAAATGTACTCGCTCTTAGAAAATTTTGGGTACGTTGTCGAATCTGTTGGCCCGCGTTATCAATTGCCTGGTAAATAGTGTTCATTAATTTGAAATGAAAATTTTCATCCTTTTCCATAAAAGTAATGTCTAGTATAATCCCACAAGTTTCCAGACGTTACAAAACGTTTGAAAGAACGAGTATATTTTTTGTTATATATTGATTATTTATTTTGTATTTTATTAACTATTGATTGATTGAGTTTTTCTAGAATTTTTATTTATTTGTTCTGTGTATTATTAAAATTTATTATTATTATTGTTATTAGTATTTATCGATTATATATATATAACATATATATATATGATAGAACATATGTATAATTTTTTCAATATTGATTTATTTTATTATTATCATATATGTATATATTTTTTTCTTCTTCTTTTCTTTTCTTTTCTTTTCTTTTTTAATTCTGTAATTCGGGACGGTTGTTTCTCGCTCATCGTTTAGCCACTGAGAATGGTCGATAGGTTACTTGTGGTCTGTGACGTCATCGCCCCGAGAATCAATTGACTTTAATCATGAGCCAACGAGTCATAAAAGGGGCAATTCTCAGAAGCCCACTCGAGAACAACACTTCAAGAAATTTTTATTTTGAAAATGGTCGTGGATACGAACTCATCATCTTGATGGGGGACGGGCTGAAAGGAAAGTACTTAAAATATATAAAATAAAATAAAATCTTCTTCTTCTTCTCCTTTTTCTTCTTCCTCTTCCTCTTCCTCTTCTTCCTCCTCCTCTTCTTCTCCAAAGAACAATGTTTATATTTAGTACCCTGTGTATAGGGGAACACAAAACTTCTTGGAAAAATATTATTAGTCGTTCATTAGCCAAGAAACAGATATCTTTAAATTAGATATTATCGTTTAATTTTTGTTTTGGTGATTGCTGCCATTCATAAGTTTTCAAGACTACTGAAATGCGTTTATCTAGTTTATCTAAATAAGATAATAAAATCTAGTTTATGGTTATCTTCGGGAAAAAATAGAATAATGCTGTGAACGGGTCTGCGTAACATCAGCCCGTGCTGTGAATCGGTGAGGAGTGCGGGACTCGAACCCATGAATAGGGAGATTCGAGACCCGCACGCTTCCGATTACGCCACCAGTCGACACTTAGAATAGTTACAGAGATTTAAGGGTTATTACGGTGAGCCTGTTTGGAGCAGTAGGTAACGTTCCCGCGTCGGAACACGGAAGGCCGGGTTCGATCCTTGGTCAGTGCAGCAATATATATATATATATATATATATATATATATATTGTTATGCCATGACTTCCCAGGGCACGATGATCCCCCGAGTATTCTAATTGAGGGCCCCAATATGGCGTAACAAAGTCCGGATTATGAGAGAGGACTTGGGCCCTTAAGTTCTGTGTAATTACTAATCAACTGTTTCTTAGGAGCATCCCACTATCGTGTTTCAAAATAAAGAGCAACAAAAGAAAATAGATTTAATTATAAATGAAAGTTTAAGCATGTACAGAACAATTCCAATTTAGAATAAGATACTGCCGGCGAATGAGAATTGAAACATGGAAAAGCCGGCAGCCTTCAACAAGAGTATTAAAAATAAATAAAGATTTTTAGAAAAGTATAACCATTACCATATAGAAATAGAACCACACAGAATATAATCATCAAAGTTAATTTACTCACTAGACACCTAACTGCGCTGGAACAAAAATGTTTAATCTTACTTGACACAGGGTATTCTCACCAGTTCTTACTAGCTTGGTCCCTCCAGGCAAAACTCTCCTAACCCACCTGGCCAACCGCCCTCGTCACATTCGGCCACCAATATAGCAAACCAGAAGGCATCCACATTCTTCGTTACAAGATACAAGTTTTTATATCAGACTGTACATGACGATTACATATAATTATTCGTGTACTAGTGCGGTTAAGCATTCATACTACACCACAATACAAGGAATACATTCATCGTACCTCCGAACAACGTATCACCTAGCAGACGACACCAGTCGTTGGAGGCGAAGGGACACTAAACTTACATAGTACATAGTTTCATACATAATACATACATAATATAGTTTACATAATACATAGTTTATTATAGAAAAAATACACTCTTGCATAACAATATATATATATATATATGTGTGTGTGTGTGTGTGTGTGTGTGTGTGTGTGTGTGCGCGCACGCAGAAAACCACAAAGGAAAATAATAAATTGATCACCGAGCGCTTTCGCCCATTTAGACATCCTCAGGGAATGGTCGATATGTATATATGTGTACACGCACACACACACACACACACACACACACACACACACACACACACACACACACACACACACACACATATATATATATATATATACATATATATATATATATATATATATATATATATATATATATGGGTGGGAGTGGTGTCTATGTCTTTGTTTTTATGGCTACCTCCCGTGTAATAAGGGGGGGGGGAGGAAGCCTTTGGTATGTGTATGTATGTATACATTATATGC
Organism: Oratosquilla oratoria; assembly: GCF_046742065.1. NCBI lineage: Eukaryota > Metazoa > Arthropoda > Malacostraca > Stomatopoda > Squillidae > Oratosquilla > Oratosquilla oratoria. Next base: position 64,726,289 of record NC_134786.1, read on the forward strand.
GAGCACTTAATCAGTATGGTCGAGATTGATTACACTGATTTCAGACTTAATTCACAACCACATTCATTCTACCAAAAAAAATTCCATGCACTTGGTCCTGTAGTGGACCATTAAGGCTGAACCACTATTACTAATACTCGCATTACGATGAAGTTGGGTAATAGTGTGGGATGAAAATTAGACTCGTAATCCGCTTTTCAGATTTGTAGATAAAGATGAAAATGGAGAATCTCCGTTGAGATTTGGTTTGTAATCCGAATTTCAGATCTATAGATTAAGTTAAGCGGAGGGACTCCATTGAGACTTGGCTCGGAGCAACGCGGATTTTTTTTTTTTTTTTTTTTTTTTTTTCTTTTTTTTTCCTTTCTTCAGGAGTTTCGTAGTTTCATTCGAAATCGAAATTAGTTGCTGGTATTAGGCGCTGATTGGCGGCCCTTTGCTAATTAAGGCCTTCGGTTCTAGGGAATTCCCCCGGTTCTTGTTCCAGAGGTTTTCCTGGTTCTTTGGTTCTCGGAACCGGTTTCATGACGTAGCAACAGCCACAGTTTTTCAGGCAGTAAAACTCCAAGGATGATCGTCATCATCATCATCACCATCATCACCACCACCACCATCATCATCATCATCATCATCATCATCATCATCATCACCATCATCATCACCACCATCATCATCATCACCATCATCATCACTACCACCAACATCCTCATCATCACCACCATTTTTATCTTCTTCAATGTCGCGAACTCTCACCATGAGGCTAGCACGGTACCCCATACAAAGTAATTTGTAGCGTGGGATTTAATGAACCATAACTTTGGTCCAACTCGCTGGCGCCGTGGCTCAAATTTCCGTCACCTTGACTTACGACGTAAGTAGTGATGCTCTAACTCTCTCGGCCAGCGGGTTAACAATAATAATGATGATGATGAATTTAATTTGTATATATAAAGCGCCTCTTCCCCCATATAAGGCAGGTAGTCAGCCAAGGCGTAAACCCACCCCAACCCAATCCACTCCCATCCACCCATTGTTTTCCTCTCATCCTAGCTCTCAGTGGATGAAGGGTCATCCCTGTCTCACGCCCACTGTCCGGATCAGAAGCCACGCAGGGAGATGGTGATGGCAATTTTTTTTTTTTTTTTTTTTTTTTTTTTTTTTTTTATATATATATAGGAGTATACGGTAGTTGCCGTACAATCAAAATTATTTTTGGCAAGCAAAATTTATTAATGCAACCGCAGGCAAAGATGCATTTCTTCAGACGTAGCATGGGTCAGGTTGAGACGTCTGCAGTCTCTTGCCAGGGTTCGACATCACGTCATCATCCTTGACCCAGATTTCGCATACACGTTTTACAAAACATCACGTACATGTCTTGCAAATTCCCATTTCGCCTAAATGCTAACCCCCTAAGTTACCTTTCCAGCCCTTGTCGTAATTCCAGAGACCTGAAACCATAAATAACCTGGAATGCCTCTTAGTTCTTCAGGAACCCGTTTGCTGTACTGCCTGGCCAGATCTACTTGGCCAAGTTATGAATAACAGTTGGAGTTGGTTTGGTAGCCATGGAAGCTAAACTACTGCTGTATATCACGGTGCAAATTGTCCGTAAGATATGTCATACTACGATACGAGAGGACATGTGGCGTGCCACAATGTCATTATGTAACTCGTTTGATGGAGGGTGCGTGGTGTCACTTGTCTCCTGGGACTCGATATGAGGTGACACGAGACGATACGAAACAACACAAGATGACACGTCGTGACATGTCATGATATGATGTGACATAACACAAGACAAGACACGAGACACGACGCGCCAGAGCAGACATCCAACCAACCGTGCGAAATTCGACTTTCACCCGTCCTTATCGCGTCTTAGCCCTGAAGAGGTTTTGGCTGAGCCCAAGCGGCGATATTGCTCACTTGGTCCATTTTGAGTGTTGCCAGAGCTGTGTCAGTGCTTTCGGTAGTGCTTCCCTGTGCCCTGGTACAATGGATGTTGTGCTTGAAAGCGTACAATTATAATGTCTTGCGGTGTATAAACTGCCTGTTATTGTTTCCAGAACTGTGTATATGATGCTTAGAAATAATAATAGATAAATAAATAAAAACAGGGCATCGGAAATAATCAAGAACTAGTTTACCAACAGAATGGTTAAAGAATGGAATAGACTTAGTAACCATGTAGTGAGCGCTGAAACATAGGGTTGCTTTAAGAGAATATTAGATAACTTTATAGATAGTGATGACAGGTGGTAAAAGATGGAACTCCCTAGAATAGGCCTTATAGTCTCTTCCAGTCCCATTTATTCTAATTTTTTTTATGTTTTGTAGCAAATGCAGCGATGCCGTCTTGTATTTCGGTACTGTAGCAGCTGAGAATTGTTGAAATCTTCAACATTGTATGGGATGTTTCTGTCAGTTTGATAAAGTAGTCTGGATAAAAAAAAAATCTCGTTATATTCTTGTATATGTAAGGGGAAAAGCCAATGGTACATGTGTGTATGTGTGTATATATATATATATATATATATATATATATATATATATATATTAATTACGAATAACCTACAGTTGGAATAAAAGGAGACTTAGAATAAAGTACCGTATAACTTCTACAGGTATATTTTGGCTAATAGCTATAGCCCTCTGCTATATTTCGCAGAAAACCACTCTGAAAATAAGACACTATGATCCAAACGTTTTCGTCGATTCAGACATCTTCAGGGAATACAGAATAGCAATGGGTAGGAACGTATATACAGAAAAGTAATAGGCAAGACAGGAACATGCGAGGTCACACAAGGTAATTTTTCAACAAAGTGTAACAGGACAGGGCCACACCGTAGACTGCAAAATAATCAACAGTTTTTTTTTTTTTTTTTTTTCTTCTTAAATGGCTAAGAGGTCCTACCATGACATTTCCCGGGCAACGAATAACTTTTGTAACAAAAATCTTTTAGTTCTTCCTTTCCATGAGAACTGATAACGCTTCCAAAGATTCTTAGTTTGACATCAATGTGGTATTTAAGAATACAAGTTCCATTAAAAACATTCTTATTAAAAATTCCCCAGGTGATGGGGAAGGCTGTGTTTACAGCATTCCTTGTCTTATATGTGATAAATGCTATATTTGTCAAACATGAAAAGTTAGTTACTAGAATTAATCAACACAGATATAGTGTGAGATCAGGTCCAGAGGGTTTTTGTGCACGTGAGATACCATAACCATGCATTGATTGCAATAATTAAAAAGAAATTGTCTCTTGCAGTTCTATGTTGGATAGAAACATTATTGAATCCAGTCTTATTAAACATTCTTTTGATAACATTATGAACGTAAGTTAAGGCTTATATAAACTTGATAAGTTCATTTGCTGATGATACAAAACTGTGCGGAGTGGCAAATGATCACTCAAACCAATTAGATATTCAAGAAGATTTAGATCAATTACAGCAATGGTCTGAAAAGTGGCTAATGAAATTTAACACAAGTAAATGCAAGGTAATGCACATAGGTAAAAATAACAGCAAGTACGATTACAAGTTATTTGGAAATTCGTTAACAAAAGTGGATAGTGAAAAAGATCTCGGCGTAATTATCAGTAACGACCTCAAATCATCCAAGCAGTGTATTTCAGCCTCTGAGAAAGCAAATAAGATTCTGGGATTGATTGCGCGATCTTTTGATTTCAAAAGTCCATCACTCATTAACAAGCTATATAAATCGTTAGTTCGTCCACATTTGGAATATGCTGTTTCCGTATGGTCACCGAATCTCATTAAAGACATTGACAGACTGGAAAAAGTACAACGGCGAGCCACAAAACTGATTCCAAATATCAAAAATAAATCATACGAAAATCGACTTAAGCACATGAATCTGTTTTCCCTAAAAAAGCGTAGACTCAGAGGTGACTTGATACAGGTCTTTAAGATTTTAAAGGGAATTGACAACATCAAAAGTGACCAAATTTTCACATTGAATGAGAATCAGACAAGAAACAATGGTCTCAAACTGTCCGGAAATAGATTCAATTTGGAAGTAGGTAGAAACAACTTTGCCAACCGTGTAGTTAATGAATGGAATAAACTTCCTGCACAGGTAGTGCAATGTAGTTCAGTTCGAAGCTTTAAGAATCATTTAGATAAATACCTAAGTAAGATGCTGTAATTATTATAAGTTATGTTATATTATTTGTTTTTGTTTTGTTATAATTTGTCTGTCTGATTTTCATTTATTATTAGTTATATGTCAATTTATTATCATTTACTATTTACCTGTTTGTTTGTTATTCAACTATACCAATGCATTTATTTATGTATTTTAATTGTTATTTACATTGTTATAGTTTTAATTTATTATTAATATGATTTTATTTATTTATTTTTTTTTTGCATCCGACCTAGATATGGATCAAAAGGTCTCCTGTCGGCATGCTTTGCCTTTGTAATCCTTTGTAATTGTGAAGAAAACTGTTGATTATATAGTAGCTCACGGTGTGTCCCCGTCCTGATATGCTTTGTTGAAAAATTGTCTTATGTGACCTCACATGTCCCTGTCTTGCCTATTACTTTTCTGTATATACGTTCCTACCCATTGTCATTCTGATTCCCTGAAGATGTCTGAACAGACGAAAATGTTTGGATCATAGTGTCTTATTTCCCCGAGTGGTTTTCTGCGAAATCTTACATTCACGCGTTTTAGTGAATTAGGTTGCATGCATGTATGTATATACATATATGTATATATATATATATATATATATATATATATATAAAATTGTGTGTGTGTAGACTATATATATATTCATATATGTGTATATATATACATATATGCATATATGTCTACACACACACACGTATTATATATATATATATATATATACATATATATATATATATACATATACAGTATATGTACATGTATATATGTTTGTGTGTGTGTGTGTGTATGTATAATATATATATATATATATAATATATATTTATATGTGTGTGTGTGTGTGTGTGGGTGTATGTATATATGTGTGTGTGTATGTGTATATATGTGTGTGGGTGTGTATACAGTATATATATATATGTGTGTATATATGTATATATACTGTATGTATATATATATATATATATATATAATATATATGTGTGTGTGTGTAATATATATATATATATATATGATATATGTGTGTGTGTATGTATAAATGTGTTTATATATATGTATATACATACATACACATAATACACATGCACACATACACACACAAATATTTCTTTTTTCTCTTCTGGGCTCGCAGCCCTCTTTTGGTAATTACTTCCTTCCGCTCCTTCCCTCTGGGCCAAGATAATCAGTTGATTAACAGGATTCCTGACCTTTCCCGCGTCACGCCAGTTGTAGTGTATTAGTGCCATAACAACCTAGATGATTGAAGGCAGCTTTTTCATCTTCCTCTCTCTTTCTCTTCCTCTTCTTCTTTTTTTTCGGAGGTAGTGTGTGGAGGGTGTAGTTTCAACATTGTCATTCTGTTTTGGAGCAAATATTCTGGGTCTGATGATTCTCGCTCCCATTTGGAAGGGCGCCATGGACCCCTGGAACCTGGAGCCCAACAGAAGGATTGGCAGGGTCATATATTCTGAAAGCATTTATTTATTTATTTATTTATTTATTTATTTATTCATTTTTGCACAGCTGATTGGAGGACAGATCTGATTGCAAACAGATGAAGAGAAAAATGTTTCCATATTTACAAACGATAGGTTTGCCTTGTCAAAAGAGAGAGACCAGTTGCAGTAAGATATTAAACATATGTAATGAACAATTTTATATATTGCGTGAAACATCAATGTAAGTGATGTTTGCTCTTCACGATATATACGGTCGATAATTTATTATTTTTTAGATGATAAAAAAGTGGATAGAAATAAGGATTTTCTGCTTTCATTTTCCATAAGTGTGTAATCCATTGTCATGCCTTCTAAGTTCATTGCTTGCCCAAGTGCTTTATGGGCCCTCGTCTTGCTTTAGACGACATTGCTTTTACTCTAGCTGTTGGTGTGCTTGCTTGCCTGCTTGCTGTCCGAGCGAGGGCCGTGTCCATGGCACGGTATTATTGGTACAAGGATAGCAATTCCATCATTTGACGAATTGGAATATCATTTAAATTTTTATTAATTTGTATACTTGTTTATTTACTTAGTGTCTGTGTGTGTGTGTGTGTTTGTACGTGCGTGCAGGCAATAGGGCATGTGTCTGCGTACTCGAATGCATGTATGTGAATAAATGCATGTATGTATGTGTGTGTGTGTGTGTGTGTGTGTGTGTGTGCATGTGCATTCATTTATTTAAGTGGGTCTGCTTCGGCCAGCTCGAATGTTCTCTGGCAGGAATTTCCTGCGCTTTACGTCGAATAGTCAAGGACGACGAGGCTGGCAGAGCTGTGCAATACGAAGGTCGTTCTTAATGCAGAAAAACCTCGGATTATTTCGAAGAACATAAAGGAGATTTCTGAAGAGCTTGAAGCGGCCTTGGAGGATTCTGCGGAGCTTCATACGACGTCGGTTCTTTGTCCCCTGAACTATAGTAAACTTATGGATGATGTTTTAGGCTGGAACTATAGTAAAATTATTGCTGGTACTTTAGGCCAGGTCTGTAGTAAACTTGCTGCTTATACTTTAGGCCGGAACTATAGTAAAATTATTACTGATACTTTAGGCCGGAACTATAGTAAAATTGTTGATACTTTAGGTCGGAACTATAGTAAATTATTGCTGATACCTTTGGCCAGAACTATAGTAAAATCATTGCTGATACTTTAGACCGTAAGTATAGTACACTTATGGCTGATACTTTAGGCCGGAACTATAGTACACATGGCTGAGACTTTAGGCCGGAACTATAGTACACTTATGGCTGAGACTTTAGGCCGTAACTATAGTACACTTATGGCTGAGACTTTAGGCCAGAACTATAGTACACTTATGGCTGAGACTTTAGGCCAGAACTATAGTACACTTATGGCTGATACTTTAGGCCGGAACTGTGCCTCCCCACAGGAGTTTCTCCTTTCCTCTCCTCACCTCGTCAACTCTGCAAGTGTGGTCTGCTTGCGAGTCCGCACCGTCAGCGCGGAATCAGCACCCTCAGATGAGCAATAACCTGGTCGCCGTCCCGAAGTGGGAGAGGAAGAGGATCAGGGATGTGGTCACGGGGAAACACACGGGAGGAACCAGGAGAGGGAGCCAACCTTGACCAATGGGGATATATATATATATATATATATATATATATATATATATATATATACACACATATATACACTATATATACAGTATATATATATATATATATACATATGTATAAATATATATATATATATACTATATATATATACACACGTATATATATATACTGTATATATATATATATATATATAATTTATCTCTTTATTTGATTATTTTTGTGGGGGTTAGTATGGGGGTACAGCTTCAACTTAGTTGTTCTCGAACAAATATTCTGGGTCTGATCCTTCTCGCTCCTCTTTGGAAGGGCGCCGTCAACTACTGTAACATGTAGCCCAACAGGATTGGCAGAGGAATATGTGCTGAAAGCTTTTCTTTTTTCACAGTAGATTGGAGGGCAGATTTGATTACAAACAGATGGAGATTTTTTTTCATATTTACATACATTTTGTCCATGTTTTTCCATGTATGATTTTTTTTTTCCTTATATTATTTATTTATTTATCTTTGTGCAGAGAGAAGGCAAAGGCGGTGGTTTAAAGGGAGAGGCATGTCGGGAAATTTTCGAAACTGGAAAAAGAAAATTTAATTTACAAAAGACGAAATGAGGTAATGGACAGTCGAGAGTGTGGAGACGAAGGCGTTGACAGAACGTACAGTTGGGGCAAGAAGGAAGAAGTCACGGTCTGAGTTGCTAATGACTATGATTCGGTTAAACGTCACGAACTTCCTTATCAGGAGGCTAGGAAGGTGCTCCTTACAGAGGACTTTTTAGCGTGGAATTAAAGGACCAACTCTGATGACAGGGTTCGAACTGCCGTCACCTCGACCTCCGTCGCAGGTAGCGACGCTCTAGACCGCAATAGGATATTTTGGAGGCAAGTTTACTAACCGTTTACATTGGGCAAGTAGATGGGTAGTTTATAAGTCTAGCCCGTATCAACAGGGCTTGGGAAATGGAATATGGATAAGCACAATCCAGGCTGTGTGGTGGATAAGAGAAGAGGATTAAGGAGGCCCAGAAGGAGAGTGGGGAAGAAAGGATGCGTTTCCAATATCCTATGAATACTGTTCCAGACATCATCAGGTTTTATGTTTGCAGGCTGAGCTCTCATGATACGGAAAGAGGTCGAGATATGATCTCTCCGAAGGAACCCGCATCGGGATATTGTTTTTAAGTTGAGGGTTGAGCCTGAGAACAGTCATTTATATAGTGACGATGAGGAACATTATAAGAATATTTTTCATTTAGAGATGGAAAGTTTTAGATTTTTTTTTTTTTTTTTTTTTTTTTTTTTTTTTTTTGTGATTCTGTTTAACGTCAGGAACTCCTCTCCCCTATTAGGAGGCAAGGACGGTGCCCCTTTCAGAGAACTCTGTAGCGTGGAATTTAATGAACCATGCCCTTGGTCCAACTCGATAGCGGCAGAGTTCGTCTACTGTCACCTTGGCCCCCGCTGTAAGTAGCGACGCTCTAAACCGTTCGGCCAGCGAGCGTCCCACATACTGACGTATTTTATATATTTTGGTCTGGTTAAGGAGAGGGGAGGTGTAGACTTCGGACTGAAAGGGACGTCGATGGGCCGAGACCCCAGGCGAGTCTGTTCACCAGAGTTATGTAAAATGTCACCGAGGAGGAAGAAGAGGAGGAGGAGGGAAAGTTGTCTTGGGTTGTCTTCTAATTACCCGAGAAGCCGAACACTACACCAAGTCTGCCATCGCCAAGTTTGGTCCTGCTTAAAACTTTGATGTTATTACAAAGAGTTTGAAGCAAGAGTCTACCAAATTATAAAATTTTTTTTTTTTATCAAAAGATAGATCTATATGTAGCTTGTATTGTTTCCCGTAAAAACGAATAGATAGATAAATAAATAAATAAATAAGTAGATAAAAAATGTATCAGGGTCGCAAATTCGGGTTCGCTTCTCCTTAGGTTAGTTATTATTATTTTTTTTTTTTTCTAGATTGATATTGCGAACAAAAAGTTTCACAAATATTTCAAATTCATAAAACTATTTCAAGCGGTTCTGATTGAATTTCGTTTACAAATTCTTTCTCGTTCGTTCCTTTCTGAATTCAACCCAACTTCTGTTTTTTCTTTTCTTCTTTCTTGAGTAGGTTAACCCTGGATTTAAGATCTGAAAATATTCACGAGAATCTGGAATATCTTAGAGGAGATAGGAAAACATCGAACAGGTCATATCTCAAATGAACTGGGGCTACACCTACCCCATAATTGTATTGTCTTGTAACTCGAAAATGAAAAGAACTTGTGTGGATCGAAAGGTACGTTTAAATACGTTTCGCAAACGTTTCAGTATTGACTTGAATATTGTTGATTGAGAGGTACGTTTTTATAATACGCTTCTCAAACGTTTATGTATTAACTTGAATAATGTGGATTGGGACGAATGTTTTCACAATACGTTTCTCTAACGTTTGAGTATTAACATGAATATTGTGGATTGAGGGGTGCGTTTTCACTACGTTTCTCAAACGTTTGAATATTGTCTTGAATAATGTGGATTGGGACGAACGTTTTCACAATACATTTCTCAAATGTTTGAATGTTGACTTGAATAATGTGGATTGAGGGGTGCGTTTTCACTACGTTTCTCAAACGTTTGAATATTGACTTGAATAATGTGGATTGGGACGAACGTTTACACTATGTTTCTCAAACGTTTGAATATTGACTTGAATTCTGTGGATTGAGGCGAACATTTTCATACGTTTCTCAAATATTTGAGCATTGATTTGTTTATCAGTTGTGTAATTAATTGACCAACATATCATATATAGAATTAACAACAGAAATATCCCTAAAATGGCAGGAACCAACCCCAATGCTTTAGTGAGATGTGTGGAAGCGGACTTGGGAAACAAGAGCTGGAAGGGCGAGACGATAACGGACAGATAGCATGAGTGTGAGCGAAAGACGGATTTCAGACGGATTTATAAACAGACAGACACGAGACAGACGCGGACAAACGACCTAAGCAAGAGGAATGTGAGCGGCCAAAGCAGCAAGGGAATAGTGTGTGTGTTGGGTTGAGGAAGATGGAGATGCATACATTCGGGTGAGGGAGCTTTTGTATAAGTGATGATGGTGATGATGATGCCTATTCGGTTTAACGTAGCGAACCTCCCCCCCCCACCATTAGGAGGCTAGGACGGTGCCCCTTACAGAGGAATATATACAGTGGAATTCAATTAACCATGCCCTTGGTCCAACTCGATGGCGGCAGGGTTCGAACCGCCGTCACCTCGAGCTCCGCAATTAGAATCGCTCTAACTCGATCGGGGAAGGAATTCTAGCATCTCTCCGTCGCCTCTTGTTTATTGCTTAACTAGATATAGCATTTGTCAGTTCTAGAATATAATATTTGCAGTATTCGTATAGATACGACAGTTCTCTATTCTAAAACAGCGTATCAGATTTCTTGTATTTGTAAAGGCTAAATCTGATTTGAATTGGCTCCACCGTATAATACTCTACTTACGGACGTTTTAGGCACCAACAAAAACCACACAGCAACGATATGGATGGGAGAAGGGTTTGCGCTGCAGGCAAGAGCCAGGAAGAGGGGAAGGGGGAGGAGGAGGAGGAGGAGGAAGGGGCGGCGGAGGAAGAGGACGAGGAAGAGGAGTAGGAGGGGGAAGAGGAGGAAGAAGAGAAGTAGGATTAGGAGGAAGAGGAGAAGTAGGAGGAGGAGGGGGAAGAGGAGGAAGAGAAGTAGGAGTAGGAGCAAGAGGAGGAAGTGGACGAGGAAGAGGAAGAAGAGGAGGAGAAGTAGGAGTAGGAGGGGGAAGAGGAGGGGAAGTAGGAGTAGGAGCGGGAGATAGGAGGGGAAGTAGGAGTAGGAGCGGGAGATAGGAGGACGTTTATTTGGAGAAAGGAAGGGGGACGTAGTGGACTGAAGTGTTGAGTAGCCGGTGACTCGAAGCTAAGGTACTTGGAAGCTAGTTACAGCCGAGTAATACCGCCTGGATTTAACCAGAATAAAACCATTTACTTCAACACTCCACATCGGGATCGTTAAAGTAATACTAAACATTTTGAGAAGCGAATAAAATCATCACCCAGTATCACACACTTTTTTTTTTTTTTTTTTTTTTTTTTTAAAAGATACAAGTTAGGTTAGACTAGGTTAGGAGCTATTGAACAACGTAAGTTTCGTATTAAACATCCATGTTTACGTGATTCTGGAATTTTAACAAAAGCTCAAATGCTGTGATGTGACTCATTGGCGTGGTCCATGAGGGAATGGGATTTAGTGGGGATTAGGTGTTTGTTGGGGGAAGCTTAGGTCTGACTTCATCTCGGGGAAAATGACGAAGGAAAATGACTTGACACAGTGATGAGAACTCTTGTGCATGGTGCGGTTGAATAAGAAATGTGTTTAATATTGAATCTCTTGTAGGCGCATCTGGAGATTCGGTACGAGAATCTTGTTTTTGATTCTTTGGTCGTGGTGGTGGTGTGAATCTTGTAGACCTCTCTCTCTCTCTCTCTCTCTCTCTCTCTCTCTCTCTCTCTCTCTCTCTCCATCGCTCTCGTTCCCTCTCTCTCCCTCCTCCTTCTCCTCCTCTTCCTCCCCTCTCCTCCTCTTCCTCCCCTCTCCTCCTCCTCTTCCTCCTCCTCTTCCTCCCCTCTCCTCCTCCTCTTCCTCCCCTCTCCTCCTCCTCTTCTTCCTCTTCTTCCTTCGTCCTTCCTCTACATACAGTACTTGTTCCTCCCTCCTGACAGATTTCTCTCCAAACAACCCTTTCACTTAACATTTTTAAGTCTTCCTTTACTTTTTCTTTCCTCCTCTTTCGTACTCCTCTTCCTCTTGTCCCTCTTTCCCTTCTTTCCTTTCTTCTTTCCCTCCTTCCTTCCCTCCTTTCTTTCCCTCCTTCCTTCCTACCTCACTTCCTACCTTCCTCCTTCCTTTTTTTCCCTTCTTTCTTCCTCCCTTTCTTACTTTTCCCTTCTTCCTTCCTCACTCCCTTTCTTCCTTCTTCCCATTCTTCCTTCCTCCCTTTCTTCCTTATTTCCTTTCCTTTTCCCTCCTTCCTTTCTTCCCTCCTTCCTTCTTTTCCTCCTCCCTTCTTTCCTTCAGTCCTTCCTTCTTCCCTCCTTCCTTCCCTCCTTCCTTCCCTCCTCCTTCTTCCCTTCCTTCCCTCTTAACTCCCTTTCTCCTTCCTTCATTCCATCTCTCTTTTTTCTTTACTTCCTTCCTTCCTCCCTATATTCCTCCCTTTCTCCCTTCTTTCCCTCCTTCCTTCCCTTCTTCTTTCCTTCCTTGCCTCTTAACTCCCTCCTTCCTTCATTCCTTCTCTCTTTTTTCTTTCCTTCCTTCCTCCCTATATTCCTCCCTTTCTCCCTTCTTTCCCTCCTTCCTTTCTTCTTTCCCTCCTTCCTCCCTACCTTCTTTCCCTCCTCCCTTCCTTCTTTCCCTCCTCCCTTTGTTCTTTCCCTCCTTCCTTTTTTCTTTCCCTCCTTCCTTCCTTCTTTGAATCTTTCCTTCCTTCTTTCCCTCCTTCCTTCTTTCTTTCCCTCCTTCCTTCTTTCCCTCCTTCCTTCCTTCTTTCCCTCCTTCCTTCATTATTTCCCTCCTTCCTTCATTCTTTCCCTCCTTCCTTCCTTCCTTCATTCTTTCTTTCTCCATCCTTTCTTCCTTCCTCTCTGTCTTCCTTCTTTCCGTTCTTCCTTCCTTCTTTCCGTTCTTCCTACTTTTCATTCTTCTTCCTTCTTTCCCAACTTCCTTCCCTCCTTCTTTCATTCCTCCTTCCTCCCTTCTTTCTTCCCTTCCTTCCTTCCTTTCCTTTTTCATTCCTTCCTCTCTCCCTTCCTTCTTTCCCTCCTTCCTCCCTTCCTTGTTTCCCTCCCTCTTCCCTCCCTTCCTTCTTGCCCTCCTTCTGTCCTTCTTTACATCCTTCTTTCCTTGCTTGCTTCCTTTCTTCCTTTCCCTCCTTCCTTTCCCGTCTTCCTTACCTTCCTTTCCTTCCTTCCTCCCTCCCTCCCTTCCTTCCTCCTTTCTTTATCCTTTCTTTCCCGCCTTCCTTCCTTCTTTAGTCTCTTTCTTCCTTCCTCCCTCCCTCCCTCCCTCCCTCCCTCCCTTTCTTCTTTACCTGCTTTCTCCCTTCCTTCCCTCTTTCCCTCGTTCCCTCCTTACTTCCTTCTTTCCTTCATTCCCTCCTTCCTTCCTTCCTTCCTTCCTTCCCCACTTCCCCACTTCCTTTCTTCATTCCTTTCTTCCTCCTTTCTTTCCTTCTTTCATTCATTCCTTTATTCCTCCCTTCCTTCTTTCCTTTCTTCTCTTCCTTCTTTTCTTCTTTCTTCTCTTCATTCTGTCCTTCCTTGCTCCCTCCCTCCGTTCCTCCTCTCCTCCCTTTCTCACCTCCTCCCTTCCTCCCTTCCTCCCTTCCTCTCCTCTACCCCCTCCCTCCCTCCCTCCCTCCCTCCTTTCCTTCCTTAATTCCTTCTTTTCCTCCTTCCCTCATTCCTTCCCTCTTTCTCTCCTTCCTTCCCTCCCTCCAGGTAGTCTACTTTATATTTGTACGCTTGCTGTCTATATCTCTCCATACCAAATACCTTTTATCTGTAAGTTTCATCATTATATAAAAATTACATTTCTTTAGCTATTTGTCTTTTCCAATCTACGAACATTGCGCACTTCGTTGAGAGACTTTACATCACTTTGTATATTTCATTTCTTATATATATATATATATATATATATATGTATATGTGTGTATATATATATATATATATATGTGTGTGTGTGTGTGTGTGTGTATATATATATACATTATATATATATATATATATATATATATACATTATATATATATATATATATATATATATATACATTATATATATATATATAATATATATATATATAATTTATTTACTTTTTGTTGGCACTCCTTTTTCCTGCAGCCATTTTTTCTTTCTGGAAAATGTTTTTTCTCCCAGCTCAATTTTTTTCAACACTTTACACGTTTTCTCATCCTCACGCACAGCGTCATCCTCCATTCGTAACTCTTGTCTCTTTCTGTGCTTCTACTTCTGTTTTTTTTTATTTGTTTTGTTTCTTTGCGTATTCTCTTTCTCTTTCTATGTCTCTGTCTCTTTTCTCGCTCTCTTCGTCACTCTCTTCTCGCTCTCTCTCTCTCACTCTCTCTCATTTTATTGTCACGCATTACTTTTCGATTACAAGACTCTGACGATGCTTTCGATGGTGGTTAATCCTGTTTACTGAGTAATTAGAGCTCACTATCACCACTGCCACCATCACCACTTCCACCACTGTCACCACCATTTCCACCATCACCACTTCCACCACCGTCACCACCACTTCCACCACCGTCACCACCACTTCCACCATCACCACTTCCACCACCGTCACCACCACTTCCACCATCACCACTTCCACCATCACCACTTCCACCATCACCACTTCCACCATCACCACTTCCACCGTCACCACCACTTCCACCATCACCACTTTCACCACCACCACTACCGCTCCTCCCACCTTCCCCAAGGGAGCCGATGTTGGCTGTCCCCGTTAAAATCTTGGTACATTGTTCATATCAGCATTGTAGAGATATATGAATATTAACATAATGTAAAATAGTCTCATTGAAGTAATTATGCATAATACCTAATAGGTACATCAGCACTTAAAAAAATAATTCCAGCTGTTTCATAATTTAGCTGTTTAGACAATGGTTCTGGTATTCTCCCTTACGTTAAATACTTTCACATTCGCAGCTACAATATCGTCCTTTGTTAAAATACTCTGCCTCTGTCCGTATGTCCACCAGTCTCTCATATATATGTATGTGTGTATATATATATATATATGTATATATATATATATGTATATATATATATAAATATATATATATATATACATAAGACTGAAGGTGGAAGAAGCAGACGAGGAGTAATGGGAAAATTTCACGCTTTAACGTTTCGACCGCAGGGTCTTGATCAAGACCCTGCGGGTCGAAACGTTAAAGCGTGAATTTTTCCCATTACTCCTCGTCTGCTTCTTCCACCTTCAGTCTTACTTTTCATAATATAGTCAATATATATATATATATATATATACACACATATATATAAGTATTTTTTATTTAAATCTAATGTGTCTACGTACATTCCCTTTCACATCTAAGCTGCTATCGATAGTGCTGCTGACACCCCTCAGGCCCTCTCTTCCTGTGTACAGCAAAAATTAAATAATGTTGGGTGAGGGAGGGTTTTACATAACCAAAATAAAATTAATTAAAATGAAACTAGCATGGAGACAAACATTCATCAAATGCAACATCAGAAAAAATAAAATTTTGAAGAAAAAATTAAAAAGTCTTATCCCTAGCGTATATGTATGCATATGTAGATGTACACATATATGTATGCAAATGTATATTCATACATGTATATGTATATTTATGTACATATATGTAGATATATGTATACGTATATATATATGTGTATGTACAGTATATGTTTATATGTATATGTTTATATGTATATATATATATATATATATATATATAATATACATGTGTGTGTGTAGTGTGTCTGTGTGAATGTGCTCAGCAATAGAAAAGCTGGACAAACTAAATGGGCGCGTTAACATGCCACTGACATGTTTACGAAAGGAACACAGGACACGTTGACTTAACCTCACGTAAGTATTCCCACGTGAACATACAGACACATACGCATACACATACACAAAAAACTAAACTGTGTGTGTGTTTGTGTGTGTGCGTGTATATATGTGTGTTTGTATGTGTGTGTACGTGTGTACATGTGAAATGCGGTTCTCATGATACGCTGTGGCTGCAGCCGGAAGAATTTGGTCAGATAAAGGGGAGCCTCCAGTTTCTCCCTCCCTCCCTCCCTCATGCCTTTTTAGACTTCTTCCATAAAGCCTGTCGGGCAGTTTTCTTCAGCTGAGGGATGTCCCTCCTCCAGGCTTCTTGGTTTGGAATCTTAATTTACCCGTAAAGTTGGACCTTGGATATATTTTTCTGGATTCCTCCGGTCATTACATCATTCTAATTCTCGACTGGCGATTTGATCAGCCGAAGAAAACAGAGTCATATGGAATGGGTTTCACAGAGCTTTGGAATAAAGTGTTTTTCAAAATGAAACTCTAATTTCTTTATGCACTAGAAATTTATCAGGACTCAAACCTTGATTTTTTCTCATAATTGATTGAATAAATGCTTTACAGACCTGTTGTCTGGGAGAATTTTTTTTTTTTTTTTTTTTTTTTCCTCTCTCAACAAGATCAAAGGTGATTCCTGTCAGTGCGCAAGAAAACGGCTTATATTAAAATTTGGGCTCATTCGTATTATAGCTCAACACGAATTGGCTTTGATAGAAAAATTAAAAATTATATTTTTATATGTATATGCTGTCATCAGCAACATTTACAGAAAGTATGAGTGAATGAATAAAAAGTCGAGATTTTTTTTAATTCTGAGAGATTTAGAAACTGTAAGAACTTGTAGCAGTTTCTCTTATATAAGATAAAGAAAAATCTAAAAATTCAAGAAATTTCCGTCGCTTCTTCTGGATCACTGAAAATACGAGTTATTTTTATCAAAATTATAATTTTGATTTTGAGAGATTTAGAAATAGTAAACAGAACGTAACGTTAAGAACTTGCAGCAGTTTCTCTTATACAAGATAAAGAAAATTATAAAAATTCAAGAGATTTCCGTCGCTTCTTCTGGATCACTGAAAATTATTTTTATCAAAATTATTATTAATTTTGAGAGATTTAGAAATAGCAAATAGAACTTAAAAAAATTATATTATAGAAAATAAAAAATTCCGTGAATTCAAGAAATGTCCATCTTTTCTTCTGGGTCTTTTGAGTCGACGCAGAGGACTTGGCCGATCTGAGGCCGCTGTGGGAAAGGTTCTTCCCCAGAATATCGCGACGTAAGAGCTCTTTGAGCTGTAACTTCTCCGAAGAACATTTCCTCTACGACTTCCACTCCTGCAGAGCTGACCTTGTTCTCAAGGACGCCGAAGTCATACACGGTCTCATGAGTCACAATATAGACGAAGACGACGCTTAGATCGAGCAGGTCCTCACTCTTGGATCTGAGGACGCTCTCTTCTTCTCGAACTGCCAGACTGAAGTCACAGATCTTGAATGTGCCAGTCCTGTTGAGGAGGATGTTCCTGGCTCCCAAATCAAAGTGAAGAAATTCTGTGTGGATGTGACGGAGTCCTCTAAGGCACTGAAGCCAAATCGATTTGACCTCGTTCTCAATGAAGGGGAGTCCTTGGGAGGCCATTCTGTTGACAGCGTCTTCAAGAGACAGGTCCATGAGGTCAATGACGAAGCAGACCTGCTCGTTCTCTTGGTCTCTCATGACAGTGTGCAAACTGACGACGTTTGGATGGTTTTCCAAGCTCCTGAGTGCTCCAAGTTCGTTGCTGATAGCTTCGGCGCAAAAGCTTTCGATTTGGCTCTTGATGGCCACTTGGGTGCCAGTTGGTTTGTAGACGGCACTGTGGATCCATCCGAAGGTCCCCAATGCCAAACCGTTTCCGATCTCGAAGAAAGTTAAGATTTCGGAGGAGAAAGTCCTGATTCCCCAACTGACTTCCATTTATTCTTCTCCTTCGCCGAGCTCCCGACCGCAGCCGTTGTCCTCCAAATCATTTGTAGCGAAACGCTCCATCTCTGTGCTTGCTGTTCAGTACGAAGGGTACGAGCACCGTAGGCAGTTGGAAAAAGGGTATTTCAAAATGTTGATACTGAAGGTATAACCTATATATGAGAACCGTCCTCCATCTACTGTAAGGTAACTTAACAAAACAATGCGACATATATATATATATATATATTTCTAAACAGAAATGTAATAGCACATTTGTAAATGACACACAGGAAACCCAGTCGGAGAAAATAAACTTCGAATAAAGAAGAATCCTATATTTCGGCTATCAACTACCCTAACACCGTACGTAAGCAAATTGTGAACGCTCAACAAAAACCGAAGGAATTAGAGTCACCTGGTGTTTATTGTTTACCCTGCCAAGATTGTGATTTGGTTTACTTGGGTCAAACCGAGAGAGACTTGAACACTAGATTGGCAGAACATAAAAGGTCAATTAGGTATGGGCAAAAAAATTAGGCTGTATTTCTTCATGTCAAAAATAAGAATCATTCTTTCGACTGGGGTTCAAGTCCCACTGCTGTTTCAGGAGAAAAATAGTTGAATTAGCATTAATTGAGGAATGCCCCAATATTAATATATCTAAAGGGCAGTGGACACCTGACATTATTTCACGCGCGGCGGTCAGCAGGCTGGTACGGAGCTTACAACCCCCCCTCACCTCACCCTCCTCCGCCACCCCATTTTGCCCCGCGCCTGAGTGATGCCATCTGTCCACATTCCTTCTCTTTTCTGTAGCATATAAGTCCCCTCTGTCCTCTGACTTATGTACTTTCCTGAAGAGGGCTACAGTTGATAGCCGAAATATGGGATTCTTCTTTATTCGAAGTTTATTTTCTCCGACTGTGGGTTTCCTGTGTGATATATATATATATATATATATATATATATATATATATATATATATATATATATGTGTGTGTGTGTGTGTATATGTATATATATATATATGTATATGTGTGTGTGTGTATATATATATTATATATATATATGTATATGTGTGTATATATATATATGTATATATATATATATGTGTGTGTGTGTGTGTGTGTGTGCGTATATATATATATATATATATATATATATATATGTATGTGTGTATATATTATGTATATGTATATATATATATATGTATATGTATATATGTATGTACGTATATATTTAAATGAATATGTAACATGTATATGTATATATGTATGTATATATAATATATATATATATATATATATATATATGTGTGTGTGTGTGTGTGTGTGTGTGTGTGTGTGTGTGTTCAAGATGAAGCCACAGTACCTCAGAAGATGCCATCCAGTGAAACCATCTCGTGACTGAAAGCCCAATTTGGACGCTTCTGCACAAATGCCCGTTCCTCTCCAGGACCATCAAAGGCTCCTTTTGACTTGTATGCTTTTGATTGATTTAAAATGAAAAGTAAACGTGATGCCAGCTCTATCCAGCTGTCCATTGAAGTCACTGTGGAGGTACTTCAGTTGGTTTCCTCTTTGATCTGCCAAAGATAACGAATTCTTTGATGGTTGCCTTCTTAGACGGGTCTGAGTGACTAATGAGATTCAAAATGTTATTTGATAAGATTGTATGAAGATAGAATACAGATAGTACTGATGTTTAATTCACCATTCAGTCGTGTACTCTTACATCATATCCAACATACATGAGAGTTGACCGTTTTTATGCTTCCGTTGGGGACTGTAACAAGACCTTAACTTTATCTTCACAATGTAGCACATGTGATTGCCTTATTTAACATCGTATATATAACTATTAGCTACTCGTGAACTCGTTCACCGAGGAGCGAAAACCATTTATACTGAAGCCGTAATAGAGGTTCTTCAATATACATTTCATACGTAGAGCTCACCGTCCCACAATCATGCAGTGAGAAGTGAGAAACCCCTTGTAGGGCAAAACACTATCAGTTGGGGCAGACTTTTTATTTATTTATTTTTATATTATTATTATTATTATTATTATTATTATTATTTTTTTTTTTTTTGGGGGGGGCGCCTTCCCGTCTGGCCAGGGCTGTCGGGAACCAACGCAGCAGACCTGTAGCGGGTTTCAAGACTCGAACTCACGATCACTTGCATATGAATTCAGGAGGGTATCCACTAGGTTGCTGATACATTACTTGCGATTCCTAGACCTGCATACCTAACTACTAGTAAGTCGGTCACCGAGGAGCGACCACGTGGAGAGGAGCGTGGAAACTCAACTTGTTCGAACGCTCTGCCCAGTATAGTTGTGGCCCACCTTCATTACCTGTTCACGAACTTTCAACCATGGCTGTACATAAAATGTTGGCTAAACTTCGCGGTGAATTTCTACAGCATTCTCAAGATGCCTAAGCACACATCCAGACGCAGGCGACACAGGACAGAGCAAAGGCAGGCTTCCTGTTGCTGAATTGAAGTACAACTTGAACTTCTCACTCACTTGGAATTCTGACGTAGTACGTCTAGAAACATTTCAAGTGAGGGAAAAGTTCAAACTGGACTTCAATTCAGCAACAGGAAGTCTGCCTTTCCTGTGCTGCGTTGCCTTTGTCGCCTACGTCTCAGTTTGTAATTAGGGTAATGATCAGGATATACAGTGTACGTATGCGAAAACTCGAAGCCCATATTGGTATGGCGAAGGAAAGAAGCTCAGTTCAACAGCAATCCATAAGAACACTAGTTTGACGAATTCAAGAGCCAACCCGGTCTTTAGAAGCCGCCCTCCTCCTCGTACTCCTTCCGTCCTCCTCGTCCGTCCTCCTCGTCCGTTCCCTTCTACTCCTACTTCTCTTCTTCCTCTTCTTCCTTCTCCACTACCTCCACCTCCTCATTCTCATGCTCCTATTCCTATCCTCCTCCTCCTCCTCGTCGTCCTCCTTGTCCTTCTCTTCATCCTTCTCGTCCTTCTCCACGTCCTCCTCGTCCTCCTCGTCCTCCTCGTCCTCCTCCTCCTCCTCCTCGATCTCCTCCTCCACCACATCCTCCTCCAACCCCTCCTCCTCCTCTGCCTCCACGTCTTCCTCCCCATCATCATCCTCCTCCCCCCTACTCCTACTTCTCGTCCTACACTTTTCCTCCTACAATTTTCCTCCCCTCCTCCTCCTCCTCCTCCTCCTCCTCCTCCTCCTCCTCCTCCTCCTCCTCCTCTTCTTCCTCCTCCTCCTGCTCCTCTTCCAAGCGCCCTCCGACCCAGGGCGGGTCTCCCCTCCTCCCGAAGAAGTTCTTATATCTCTGCAAAACGCGGCCGTTAAAACGGGAAGGGCCAGGGACGGATAAAAACTGGAACCGTCTGCTGCAGACACGCCTCGCCGTGTTCGCGTCATCCATCACTGTTAGTTTCGTCTTCGGCGTCACCGACGACAACGGCAGAGACGTTACTGTGATTGAGCAAGAACGCAGCGTCTGGTAGAGTCATCTTTCCGAGGATAAAGAAAATAAGATCGTGAGGAGCCTACGCCTGGAGGCGCTGAGTAGTTGCGGTCGAAGCCGTCAACTTTGCCCTGTGATGCGCTCTGGGGAGTGTTGGGGGGGCAGGTGACAAACAGCCACTGCAGGGAATCGGAGAGTAGTGCGAGATTCGAACCCACAACTAAGTGGGGCAATGGACGAAAAGTTGGATAAATACTCAAATCATTCACAATTCCTAGCCCATGACCCAAATTGCTTAACATCGTTTTGCTTAATTTTTCTCTAAATCAAGACTGAAAGGATGCTCTCTGGTTGAGCTGGTTAGAGCGTCGCTACTTGCGGTAGAGGTCGAAGTGACCACCAGCGAGTTGGACCAAGGGTATGGTTTGTTACATTCCACGATACAACGTCCTCTGTAAGAGGCACCGTCTTAGCCTCCTGATAGGGCGAGTTTTGTGACGTTAAACCGAATCAAAATAATCAAATACCCAAAGAACGGGGGTCAGTTTGAGGGGATGAAGGATTTAGGAGATGAAGGAATGAATGGGGATGAACTTGTGGTATGAATTGTATAGGTATTCGAACATGTGTACAGACACAAACGCACACAAATGCACATACGCAAAGGCAAACGTACACACTTGGAACTCAAAAGTACACGCTCGTTATCTCTCTCACCCCCCCCCCCCTCTCTCTCTCTCTCTCTCTCTCTCTCTCTCTCTCTCTCTCTCTCTCTCTCTCTCTCTCTCTCTCTCTCTCTCTCTCTCTCTCTCTCTCTCTCTCTCTCTCACACACACACACACACACACACACACACACACACACACACACATACACACGCACGCACACACAGGTGCACATTCTAGGGTTCCAAAATTTGAACAAATTGGGAAAAATGTAAAGTGCATGATTATAGGGAGGCTTTGAAACGTTCCAACGTGTATTGAAAATAAAACGTTTTTCCTTGACCGAGATAGGCTCGAGAGTCGTTTGAACTCAATATTCACCTGAATAAAATCGCTTTGCGGCAGATCGAATAAACTCCTAAACCCGTAACACGTAGGGCAAGGGTTAGGTTGTAAGAACACACACATCATCGTCACATACTATATGTACTAAATAGGGATTTCAGTTTAATATTAATTTTATTTTTTCCGAGAAAGTTTTTAGTAAAATGGGGTACGGATGGCCCATAGAAGAAGATAGTTTAGCCTCTTATGAGCTATTGAAGTCTTCCTTAATTTTGTGGCCGTCTATAAAGCGGCCAATTAGGGTGAGATTGATTTAGGCGGGGCTGATGGCCAGAATGGTCTACCCCCCCCCTCCGCCTCCCCCCAAGTCCCTCCTGTAAACGCTACTGGACGAACGCACGCACACACGTACGCACGAACACACGCACCTAACCAACCGTGCAGAGGAACACATGTATATGACCAACGCATACGAGTATGTGTTGTATACATGTAAGCATACAATGAACATGTACATATGCAATCTTGTATGCATGCACGTACGTGTGTGCATGCATACATGCGCTCGCGCGCACACACGCACATATATGTGCACACACACGCACATATACACGCACACAAACACACAACGTACGCAAACACACATACACACACACGCACACACACTTTTTTGCCACGAAATATTGGCTTTTCTTTACGTGACAATAGGACACAAATCAGTAGCATTTTCATCCATCTCTCTCTAACACCTATTTTTATCTGTTTTCTCTTTCTCTTACTTCACACACACACACACACACACACAAACACACACACACACACACACACACACACACACACACACACACACACACACACACCTTTTCTCTCCCTTCTCTCCAGGTAGCTAAGACCGTCTCTTCATCCTTCACCATTGTCAAACCTTACCAGACTGTCTCTCTTTCTCTCTCTCTCTCTCTCTCTCTCTCTCTCTCTCTCTCTCTCTCTCTCTCTCTCCTGTCTCAGATCCTTGTAAACGGAATTGGGACTTAATTCCGTTGACTCTCCGCGTCTGTTTGGCGACAGTCGTGACCTTTTTATGGTCCTGAGAGTGCTCACTTGAACCGCAAAGACAAAGATTTTTTTTTTTTTTTCAGACATTCTCCTCCTCATCATCTTCTTTTTATCAGAAGCACAATTAAAACAATTATGAATGTTTTCCCTGTCAGAAAATATCCTGCCTGTGCCCTATGTGCTTGGATGGCTGAAAAGGGTGACATTGGTGTTGATTTGACCTGGGGAGTTTTTAATTTTTTATCTTATTTATTTATTTGGGGGGGGGGGGGCTGCTCGCTGTCGGGGCCGAGGAAAGCGGAGGTCGTAGTGAGGGGAGGCTACATTAGATTCCCTGATTCAAAAAAGACCTTCGTAAGGAAGGACCGTACACGCTTCCTCTGAGTAGGGTAGTTTGTGACGTCAATTCACGTTTTCTATATTCCACAAATAGCTGGCCGAGCTGGTTAGAGCGTCGCTACTTGCGGCGGAGGTCGAGGTGACGGAGGGTCGAACTCTGCCGCCAGCGAGTTGGTCCTATGGTATGGTTCATTAAATTCCACGCTACAAAGGCCTCTGTAAGGGGCAGCGTTCTAGCCTCCTGATAGGGAGATTTCGCGAACCGAATAGTTACAAATGGTGAACCGCACGGAAATGTTGCCAACTGTACAGGCGCCCATCACCTAAAAGGATCGTTTTCGAAACATAACGTTAACGACACGTTTGATTTAACCTTTCTGGACACGTCCAGTTTGATGTGACTCTTAGGAAGGGTTACTTGTTGATCGTTTGCAGGCTCCTTGCTTATCGTTCGTTTTCGGAAAGTAACGCTCAGGATGCAATATTTGAGGCAGAAATGGGATATCGTACATCTAAAATAAGGGCACGACTCTTCTTCTTGGTCGGAGAGCTCCTTACCCAGATGCCATGACGGGAATCTGCAAGAGACTTAAAAAGGCCTACATTTGGCCGTAGCGTGTCCATTATCATCCATCATTAGTATGAAAATTGCAGTATAAGCGAAACGTTGTACTAATAAAATCTCCGTCTTCATATAGTGTTTATTTTTATATCACTACCCATAAAGTTTTATATATACATATATATATATATATATATTCATATAAATATATATACATATATATATATATATATATATATATATATATATATACTCATACACACACACACACACACACACACACACACACACACACACACACCACACACCACACACGCCAGCCTCCTACCTATTAATGACTCAGTCAGTCTATGTATGTGTGTATACGGATGTATGTGTTATCAATAAACTGTATGTATATACAAGTGTATTATGTATACATTTTATGTGTGGATTATGTGTATGTACATATGTGAATATATGTTTGTAGCTAGGTAGGTACATAATGTAACTGATGAAAATGGATGTAAAAATGGACAATTGTTACACCAAACGTATTATTATTGTTATTTTATTATTTTTCGTAGAAATTGTACCCATGCAGAGGGTACGCTGTACATTATCATAGGTTTAATATAAAAATTTCTTTAATCGCTTCATACATCACACTTGAAAATACACAGGAATATGGAACGCGGGCAGCTAAAAGCTGCCGAAATGCTTAGCCATTCGCACTAATGTGCGGCGCCAGTATGCAGGGCAAAAGTGGTTATCTCGTGCAATTCGGCCGAAAAATAACCGTGAGCAAGTTAGTGTTAGGTGAATAGTCGCTCTGTTCTGGACGTTGGGGGAAAAATTGTTTCCATTTTTGGTTTTTGTCATTTTTTGTTTGCGGGTCCACCTTGGATTTTAGTCGAGTCATGAGGATTGTGGGTTGTGTGCTCACAAACAGGACATTCAATCGTCCAGCATAAACGCAAAACTGAGACTCAGGCAACGCAGCACAGGGCAAAGTCAGAGATGAAATGCTGAGGTTTTTACATCTGTAAGCAATTCAAGTGAGACAGGAGTTCAAACAACTTCAGTTCAGCAACAGAAAATCTGTCAATGCTCTGTGCTGCGTCGTCTCTGTGGCCTGTGTCTAAGATTGCGTTTAAGCAAAGAGCTCTCACTGCGCTAAGCATTATCTGACTAAGTGCTTACTAAGCGTGGGATGACGCGGTACTAAGTATCCAATGTCAGTAGAACTGGACGTGGCCATCTATATGTAATTACCCAAACCCTTCACTGAGAACTGAGATGTGTGCGTCTGCTACGTCAAGAAGGCATCAAGGTCCTTGAAGTACAAATATGTAATAAATAAATATTGTACATCGAACTTTAATCAAGCTTAATTAACTCTCCTTACATGTAGTCCTACATGAATACACTCTTTTGACAATGTCTTCTGCAATGTAGAATGGAGACCTATTATTCTCTTCTTTGCTGATTGATGAAAATGTACGGGATTGATGGTGATTCTATTTAACGTCGCGAACTCCCCTTATAAGGAGGCTAGGACGGTGCCCTTTACAGAGGACTTTGTAGCGTGGAATGTAATGAACCATGCCCTTGGTCCAACTCGCTGGTGGCATGGATTCGCACAGCCGTCACCTCGACCTCCGCCGCAAGTAGCGACGCTCTAACCCGCTCGGCCAGCGAGGAGTCTACGTAAGACGTAAAATAATATGAAAATTGATTCCTTAGTCTTTGAATAGGAAAGGATTATGAAGACCATCTGGGCTCTATCGAAGCAAAGATATATAATCAATTTTTGTCTTTATTCTGTTATTTCTCTCTCTTTGTTCCTCCTCTGTCTTCATAACAGTTCCTCTCCCCTTTACCATATGCTGACGTCATCGGAAGCTTACTAGTCTCGTATCCACCTAATTGTAAGTTCGAATCCCACACTCATTTCCGATTCCCAGCAGTGACTGGTAGCTATCGGCCTCGACAGTCCCTAAAACGCATCGGAGGCAAATGTGGCGGCTTCGGTCGCAGTTATGCTCTTCATGGCGTTAGGTTCTACTTCTTCGCCAGCTTCTTCTTCTCCTTCTTCGCCTTCTTCTTCGCAATCCTCTTCTTTTGCCTTCTTCTTCGCCTTCTTCTTCACTTTCTTTGTCTTCTTCTTCGCCTTCTTCTTTATCTTCTTTGCCTTTTTCTTCTTCTTCATTGCCTTCTTCTTTGCCTCCTTCTTCATCTTCTTTTTCTTTTTCTTTTCTTCTCCTCCTCCTCCCCCTCCCCCTCCTCCTCCTCCCACCGTTGCCCTTCATCATTGAAGAAGTTCTCAATAGTAAGTCGTCCCCTTGATTTAGGCCGTTTCTGAATCCACTGATGGATATCAAAGGCTTTTTCAATATTACTCTTGTCAAGTGCCTTGATGTGGCCATCGCACGTCTATTTCTTCTTCTCGCTTCCTCCTACTCCTCCTCCTCTTCCTCCTCTTCCTCCTTTTCTTCCTCCACTTCCTCAACCACCACCACTTCTTTCTCCACTTCCTCAACCACCACCACCTCTTTTTCCTCCACCTCCTCTCCCCTCTCTTCCTCCTTCTCCTCCACCTTCGCTTTCTCCTCTTCCGCCCCCTCCTTTTGTTTCCTCACCATCCTTTCCTTCCTTCGTCTCTTTTTCGTCCTCCTTTTCTTTTCTCTTCATATTTTAATTTTCACTCTTCTGTTTCTTCTTCCTTCTCCTCCTCTTCATCTTCCTCGTTTTTTCTCTTCTTTTCACCTCCTCCTCCTCCTCTTCTTCATCTCTCTCCTCCTCCTCTTCTTCATCTCTCTCCTCCTCTTCCTCCTCCTCCTCTTCCTCCTCCTCTTCATTCTCTTTCACTTTTTTCTTACTTCCCTCTTCTTATTTCTTTGTCCTCTTGTTCTTCTTTCAGTTCCACCACCACGGTCTCTGGTTTTTATCGCCAATCTCCAGAGATACTATATACGAAGAAAGCATATGCGTCTTTCAGCTCCAGAACACTACAACAACACAGCATCGCAGCATCGCACCATTCATCAGACCAGCACAACACCACAGCATCATAGCATCACACCATTATAGCACTACAGCATCATAGCACCAAAGCATCACAACATCGCAGCATCACACCATTATAGTACTATAGCATCACAACACCAAAGCATCACAGCATTACACCATTATAGCACTACAGCATCACAGCACCAAAGCATCACAACATCGCAGCATCACACCATTATAGTACTATAGCATCACAACACCAAAGCATCACAGCATTACACCATTATAGCACTACAGCATCACAGCACCAAAGCATCACAGCATCGCAGCATCACACCACTATAGCATCACAGCAGAAGAAGTTTAATTCCGGCGAGGTAATCTGGCTGTTTCACAAGAGTTTGACCTTGCTTTTGGGTTTTTTGGTTTCGTTAGTATCTCCCGATAGTTCCTGGCTTTTCATACTTGTTGTTGCCCTGAGCTAAGAGAAGTATATGTATTTTTTTTTCTAAATGCTGTTCACGTGTTTTTAGGGTTTTGTTTCTATCCTTTTACTTTATTTGTTTCCATTTTATATGTTTATCTTCATTTTTAATTGCATATACTTTTTTCAAATATTTGTTTATTATTTGTTTCATCTTTTTGTTTTTTATTTATTTTTTGAATATATATATATTTTGTTTTTGGTTGAGGAGTTCGATAAAAGTTAGTGTTTTGCAGCAAGATATATACTAACTTGTACGTTCTAGAAAATGGCGTGATATGGAACTTAGGGTAAAAGTGCAAAACACGAAAACATGTTTACCTAAAACTGAATCAATATATCTCAGAGAGAGGAGTCCCGACACGTTTTTTTTTTCTCATTTTCAGAAGTTGAAACTTCAGATAACGAATGCAAGCTGTATTTCCTCTCGAATACTACCGTATATGATTGTTTATCAAAAGCGGGTCCCACACGATCAGTATTATTGCGCAATATTCCGTATTGTACAATATTATTGATAGTGTAGGGATGCTATTGAAGAGGCACATGTATTTAACCTGTACATTTGATGTCTTCAGTATATTGTGTCATTTTTCAATACCATACAAAATATTGCGCAATAATATTGATCGTTTAGGGCCCGCTTAAGAGATGGACTACATACTGGAAGGGAATTCAAGGGATCAAGATAGGAGTTCTCATTATTTATAAATAAATAAGTAAATGAACGATTAAATGAATAAATAAACATGTAATTAAACAAATGCGTATAAATGTGTAAAAGTGTATGAATACATGGAAGAAATAGGTAAACTAAGATATATATAAATGAACGTATGTATAAACAAATGAACAGATAAATGATAAGCATTTGGAGATATGAACAATCATATAAATGAATAAATTGATAAACCAGTAAATTTATCAATATATGAATAAACCAACGTAAATAAATGAGTAAGCACGCTAACAGATTAACAAGCATATGGTACATTAACATCAAAAAAGAAACAAAAAATGACGGCTGGAATGGAATATACAAATTAGTCCATCACATTTGGAGAGCGTAGACAGATTTCCAATCGCGGACAGATTTCCAAACGCGGACAGAATTCCAATCACGGTTAAGTTGCGTCACGCAAACAGCTCATTTAAGCATGACGTAAAGGAGGCACTCTCGTCCACGTGTAGAAGTGCAAACAGCGGATATATCGCCCGAAATGAGCTCTGGGGAATGAATAGTTTGTATTCATGAGGTCGGACAACTGACCAATCGGAAATGGTCCGCGAGAGGTCTCGTCAATGCGCTTCCAGTCACGTTTTGCGATATGAGAAGTTGAATCATTTTCGGGGGTGTGGGGTAAATGAGGTGAGAATCATTCGCGGGTGTTGGCAATTTGACCGGGAAGAAAGGGTCATAAAGAGTAGAAGGACCAAGAATTAAAAAATAATAATAATAATAATAATAATAAATGAATAAATGAAAAAAAAAGAAAAATGGGGGTGGGAGGCTGTCACCCTTCCACGTAATTGACATTGAAAATCAACTCGACACTCGGGTCGAGTAATGCTTGAAAGCAGACGTGTTTGCAGAAGTAATTTGTATGAAAGCGTTGTTGGAACATGATGTCATGGTTATGCATGGTTGTGAATGTTTAATGCGAGGACGTTTCTACTTGTCTATTACGCGCTATGGAGGACAGTGGGAATAAATTTTGTTTTGTGATGCGGAAGTGGAATGGTCAACGGCGAGACAGACAGGCAAACACGAACAAATTTACACACACACGTAATTACGCGCCCACACGCGCACACACACACACACACACACACACACACACACACACACACACACACACACACACACACACACACACACACACACACACACACACACACACACACACACACACACACACACACACACACACACACACACACACTTCGCTTCGGGTCGTTACTCTGACTCTCGTGGGCGGGGAGTTGGGGGTGTGTGTGTGTGTAAGGTCATAGCATTACCCATAGATCGGACCTACGAGCTCTGAGCTCTCTTCCAGGAGGGAAATAGCTATCGATCACGAGTCCAACACGTGATCCAAAGACCAAGTGAATACACACACACGCGCGCGCGCGGGCGCATACACATACACACACATACACTCACACACACACACACACACACACACACACACACACACACACACACACACACACACACACAAATATTCGCTCGCCCACGCACACACATACACACAAATATTTGCTCTCTCTCTCTCTCTCTCGCGCGCGCACACACACACACACACACACACACACACACACACACACACACGCACGCACACACACGCACGCACACACACACGAACACACACGCACGCCACACCCACACGTGTAATTTTTTCTCATTTGAACCAAATATAGAAAGTAGAGGTTTTATCAAAATATTCACACCTTTATTATCAGCTTATCATGATTTTCATCTCCCAAAGATTTCGTAAATCTTTTACCAACTAATGTTACTCTCAGCCCTTCACTGCCATAGACAGAGAGAACCTCTTCTTGGTCTTTACAGGTATTAAGATTATGGATCTTATCTCCAGGGTGAGTTACTCCCGTATTATTGTGCTTCAAGAAGTTCCTGGAATTGTTCTTTAACGTATACTAGATGCTTACATTATTGGGGCTCTAGTTAGATTCCACAAAAGGCGATAATTATAAGGTGGGGACCCGCAGAGCGCTGTGTCAGCAGTGGAACGGGACCCCTAGTATTCGACATTTCAGTAACAAGTTGTTGTTGTTGTTGTCGTTCCCTAGACTGTCTGTCCGAGCAGTCCCGTCTCCCCAAGGAAGGCCACAGCCGAAACTGGGTTTTCCCACAAATCCTTTATAGAGTGTATGTTGTGTTGTTTGCGTGCATGATTGTGTATAATGCAGTCTTCCATTATGTGTTGTATGGTATGGGGTGAAGTGTTACATCCTGGGCAGCTGTTCACAACACGGTCGTCCAGCCTCCTCTGGTAGCTTAGAAGTGCTGGGTGGTGACCGCATCGCAGTCTGGCCAAGTGGACTCTGTCCTTACGTGGGAGAGAGGATTCAGAAGGGTGGATATCAGGGGGTCTGGCATGCAGCAGTGTGTTGTCTTTCAGTGTGTTAATGGAGCGGTGAGTGATATGATTATGAATATGTTTCCGGAGGCTGGTATTTGGTGGTTGTGGAGGAAGAGAAGAGAGTATCTTTGTGTAATAAAGGTCTTTGGGTGTAGTTTTAATGTTTCTTGGTGTGTGTGGGTGTTCTGCTATGTAGTGTAACGGGTGTGATGTGTTTGTGGTGGCTGCAGCAAGTGTTTGTGTGCCTCTCATGTCGAGGTGTTCCTTGACTTTGAGGACTTTTGTTTCATGGTGTAAATGGTCTGTAGGTGATGTATTTGTGCAGCCTGTAATTGTTTTTAGGGCTTTGTTTTGTATGATTTGAAGGGTGTTGTGGTGTGTCTCACTGAGATTAGGAGCCCATGCAGGACTCGCATAATTCATCACTGAGCGTATACATTGTTTGTATATTGTTATATTAGTTTCTTTGTTTTGTCCAAATGTTGTTCCAGTGATTGACTTAAGTGCGTTAAGTCTAGGTGTGCATTTGTTTTTTATGTTTGTGAGGTGTTGTTTGAAAGACATGGATGTATCGTATGTTACACCAAGAATTTTCGGTGTGTTTGTGTGTGGTATTAGAGTGTTGTTGATGTAGAGATGAGGTATGTATTTGTGTTCTTTTGTCCAGTTGGTGAGAAGTGTTGCTGTAGATTTGGTTGGAGCTATTTTGAGTCTGTTTGTGATGAACCATGTGTTGAGTGTGTCAAGGTAAGGCTGGATTATTTCTGCAGCTTTGTCTGTGTTACGATGTGTGCATGTGATTGTTATGTCGTCTGCGTAAGAAGAGATTTGTATTTCTGAGGTGTCTGGCGTGGGTAAGTCATGCATGTATAGATTAAATAATGTGGGGGATAGAACTGAGCCCTGCGGTACTCCGTTCTTAATGTTTCTGATGTGCGATGATTGGCCATTATATGACACATGAGCATTCCTGCCTGCCAGATAATTGGCCAGCCATCTTTTGGTGTTATTGTGCATGTCTGTGTTATATATTTTATTTGTTAGGTTGTGGCGGGGGATAGCATCAAAAGCTATCCGTTGGGGGCCAAACAGCAGCATTTACCCCTGGCCATCAGCTCTACGCAGATGGCACCGATCCCCAAGGAGGAGCTACGCCTACCTGGGGGAGTACCTCAGTAACAAGTTGGAGAATATGGTATCGAGGTGTTGACTGGAGGAGTATCTAGTAACATGTATATGAACACATTTGAGTATCGTGTCATGTGTAAGAGCCAGATTCTTGTGAGTAATTATTTTGACTGCATATACGTTAAAGTTGTTGATATCAATCAAATAAATTAATTCTTTCAAAACCTCAATCTTCTTTCTTTGGAACTTTTATTCTGTTTTGATATCAAGGATGTACTTCCTCTTTAGAGATCGCGCTATTCTTTCTTCTCCCAGGAGAACAAGATAAGTATATATTTAAATCGAATGTGCTTCCTCTTAGTTCTCCAGGTCATTATGCATGGCGGTATTTTCACAAATCTTGCATATCTCTAAACTCTAAAAGGACCTGGATGTCGAGATGGGAGCTTGTGCGTGCGGGCGCTTTTGAACAGTGTAATTTTTTATATCAGTCGTGAATATCATAATCCTCTCTTTCTTATTTAAATCCTTGTAATTTTTTATATCAGTCGTGAATATCATTATCCTCTCTTTCTTATATAAATCCTTGTAAATTTTTTATATCAGTCGTGAATATCATTATCCTCTCTTTCTTATATTAATCCTTGGAAGTGAAGTATTTATATAAAGATTTTTTTAAAGAATACCACCGTAAGATTCTTACGGTGGTATTCTTAAGATAATCTTTCTTATATAAATCTTTCCCTTCTAAGGATTTATATGAGATTTATATAAGGAAATATTATTTTTTAAGAATACCATCGTAAGTCGTGCATTAACACCGAAGATAGAAGACCTGAAAAGGCTACAAAGAGCATAGCTCGTAGTTATCATAGCTTAATCATATTGAGGTGGTATAGGACAAGAAATATATAAATTGATAAAGATAATTGCTCACCAGGACATAGCTGATGATGTTTAAGTTTGTTTTGTAGGAATGTAATTCGCTATTAATTACCTAAAAATAAGTTGTCAGTGTATGTTCCGACATTGTGGTCTAAACCGAAACATGGATTTATTTTGGCGTAGACTTGTGTACTAATACCTTTCACAAATTTGGGTGCCACATGATAATAATGATAAAGACAAAAATAGCTAATAATTATAACAATAATAATATAATAATAATTGATTATAATAATTATAAAATAATAAACGGCTTATTAATTCAGCAGCAATACATAGATAAACTAACTATACATTTTGTTTAAATCTTCGAAATAGTCTAATATTGATGCATAATGTGTAGGGCATTGCTAATGTTATTGGCAATCTTTCCGTTGTGATAGCCACTCGCACTTTGTACACACGTGCATACATTCACGCACACACTCGTACACACAATCATGCTAAAAGAATGCTAAGAATAATATCTTCCCACATAAATACGTCTATTTGTAGAACAATATCTGATGTTCGGGGGAGTCCGCTGGTCGGTCTGGGAGTGAGCAAGAGTGCAAACGAGCGAGTGGGAGTTGATGGTGAGGAGCCTACGCCAGGAAGCGCTGAATAGCTGCCCCCCGAAGCCGTCACCTTTGCCTTATTATGCGCTTTGGGGACTGTTGGGGGGCAGGTAAAAGACAGTCACTGCTGGGAATTGTAAAAGAGTGCGGGATTTGAACCCACAATTAAGTAAATGCGAGACCAGTACATTATCGATTACTCCATCAGCGCGGAATGAGTGGGAGTAGGTGGGAGTGTTAATGGGAGTTAATGAGGGCGAGTTGGAGTTGGGGAATGTGTGTTCGGGAGTTGGCGCGTGGGAGTTAGAGATTTGCTGAGAACGCCTCACTCAAACATTGCCTTAGGTTCTGTCTCGTTCTTTCATATCATGCGCGTATTCGGCGCGAAATGTCCCGAAAGGATAGAGACGCTAGTGAAGTACAGCCATGAGAAGTAGGAGAATAGTGATAATAATTTCTTCTTCTTCGCCTTCTTCTTCTTCGCCTTCTCCTCCTCCTCCTCCTCTTCCTCTTCCTCCTCCTCCTCCTCCCACTCTATCTCGCAAGTACTCGTTGGGTCTCAAGCCCCAGCTCAATCCAAGTCCCAGTCTTTGCGTAACCCAGGGCCCCATCCAAGATCACCCCAGATTCTTCAGATCTCAAATTCCCACAGATTCTCCACATGTCCATGATTCCCCAAATTCCCTATATCCCCCATATTTACCAGATTGTCCCCAGATTGCCTCCCCAGATCTCCCCAGACCCCTCCCAGATGCCCTAGACCAGCATTTCTCAACCAGGGTTCCCCGGAACCCTGAGGTTCCGCAAAAGGTCCCTAAGGGTTCTGCGAGAACAAGTGAGATAAGCTAATGCACTTTTGATTTTTATTTAATTTCATATACGTAATATGATTAAACACGCGCTACATATTCTTGGTTATTGTAATAATATAATATAGACATCATCCTATCTAACCTATTATTACGATAAAAATAAAATGAGAAATTGTACGTATATATATATATATATATATATATGTATATATATTTTTTTTTTTTTTTTTTTTTTTTTTTTTTGCGCAGGGGTTCCTGAGACATGAAATCTATTTTCAAGGTTACGCAAGGGTAGAAAGGTTGAGAAACGCTGCCCTAGACCATACAGTCTCCCTACATTCTCCAGATCCCTCCCAAATACCTCTAGATCTCCCCAGGATCACTCCAAGCCCATTTGATTCCCCCATTCAACTTAATATAAACCAGACACACCCAGGATCTGTTATTTATTCCCTGCACTGTCACCCCTCCCAAACCAATCTGTCATGCAGTATGACATTTCCATAGTTTCGAAGTCGTCTTCTCCCTAAGTACCTTTCATAACTCCCCCCCTCCCCGCCCTTTCCCCCTCTCCCCTGCACCAGGTGTCCCTTCTTCCCTACTTCCCATTCCTCCCTCTCTCTCTCTCCCTCCCTCTCTCCCTCCCTCTCTCCCTCCCTCTCCCTCTCTCCCTCCCTCCCTCTCTCCCTTCCTCTGTACCTCATTTTTAATCAATGTGACTCAGGCTGCTGGTCTGTTTCTTCTCCCGACTGCATCTCTCTTATCAACTGAGGAGTCGTGGGGGGGGGGGTCCCATAACGCAAGTTAAGATCGTGGGGCCCTATGTTTTCGTTTTGGAGGAGGAGAGCCTTCAAAATAGTGATAGATCTGTCTATGAAGAGTCGCCACTCCTTGGGCTCAAACGGCACCCCAATAACATCAGACAGTCCAGGCACATCGTGACGGAAGCAGAGTCCCCTAAGAGTGTAAAGGCCTGAGAAAGGTTCGTGCCGACTTCTCTGACTTGTCACCTGCACCTCCTCCTTGACTAAGTTCCACTGCTTCATCCTGGAGATGAATAGCTCTGCATTGGACTTGGTCAAACCCATCTCCCTTACAAAGTTATTTACTTCTTTTTGATTTGGGGAGTGAGGAACTTTCTATGGTACCTCAGGCAGGTAAACCAAATCCTCAGCATCCATCTCCTCCTCTTCATCAAAATACTTGCAGTTCACCTGGAGCAGGTGGCATTGGCACGGGATATTTGGAGTAGCAAGGAACTGTAGCAATTGATGATGGGAGATCTGGGTAATGCACAACAGAAAAAATATTTCCTTTCTGCCGCTTGTTAACACCCACCATGCAAAGAAAAAAAAAAAAAAAAAAAAAAAAAAAAAAAAGGGGGGGGGGCAATTTTAGGAGTGGCCTGTTGGCTCTAGCCAGACCCGTGAGGGTTGGAGAATTCCAGGGACTTTTTCTCACCTCGCAGCCACCCTTCCAGCGTCTTAGGCCGGCCACACACGTGCAGTTTAAACTGATAATTACAACTGTTCAGTTATAACTGTCAATTGAAACTGCACGTGTGTGGGTATCTCAGTATCACTGAGATACCCACACACGTGCAGTTTCAACTGACAGCTATAACTGAGCAGTTGTAACTGTCAGTTTAAACTGCACGTGTGTGGCCGGCCTTACAGGGCTCACAACAGTAATGAGGGGCTCAGGTCTTGTCCTGGTCCCCAACTGACATCCCTAAGTACTTTTGGTAGGTTTCACAAACATTCACCGACGTTTCCATATTCGCCACATATATAACAGACGGATTCAGGATGGTGCCGGCAGCCCCTTCAAACCATTTAAAAAATATAGAAATATATGCAATCGGAGAATATGGATCGTATAGATCTGAAAGTATGAATTATATGAACATGTATAAAATATATAGCGTAATTCAGGCTATAGTCATCAAATTTTGAAGAAAAAAAAGTTTTAGCACCAAATCGCACCAATTCCACTCGAAAATGTCATAAATTGCTTTTACAGAAGTTCTGAAATTTTATTAGGTTGAAAGCTAGTGGCTAGCCTAGAATTTTTACAAACCCAAACTGTTTAATAGCGTTTTTTTCCATTTATTTGGGACCTGAGTAACAAAAAAAAAAAAAAAGTGATTATAAGCCAGGAATGGATTTTGTGTTGTATATATATATATATATATATATATATATATATATATATATATATATATATATATTTGTACACACACACACACACACACACACACACACACACACACACACACACACACACACACACACACACACACATAATATTTCTGGTACCTGTCTGACAAAGGGTGCGAAAGTATATGTGTGACCACCCGCCTCCCAACCCATCACACTCACTCTCTCCCTCTCTCTCTCTCTCTCTCTCTCTCTCCTCTCCCCTCCCCTCCCCTCTCTCCCCCCTCTCCCTCTCCTTCATTATCATCATCATCACTGCCACCACCACCACTATTACCACCACATCCGCCACCATCATCACCGCCATCACCACCACCACCGTCATCACCACAACCAATCACCACCACCACCGTCATCATCACCGCCATCACCACCACCACCGTCATCACCACAACCATCACTCTCACCACTATCATCATCATCGGGGTAAGGGGGGTGAGAAGGGTGGGTGTGTTTACTTAGTGACGATGCCATGTTGTAATAATAGACCTTCTGCAGTCATCTCTTATCGTTGCAAGCAAGATCAACATCATTATGGTTGTTAGAGACGTTGGATTCTGAGCTCCTTCGCTTACTCAGGATTATGATCGTTTTTAAACTAATTAAGGTTGTCAGCACATGAATATTGTTAGTAACTAGGTATTATACTCATAACGCTGTTTTATACACATTTTGAAGAAGTTATTGGTTTATGTGGAAGCGTTGTTACATGGATATATGGCTGCAGTAAGTGCATTATTATTACATTAGTATAATAGTGTTCATTACATGTATTCGACCAAGTAGCCTGGATTTGTATTCCCATGGTACTGTTATAAACATAGTGTATGCAGTTCAAAAGTATTAAAATTGTTAAAGAAACGTAATAAAAAAGTAATGTTTATTGCCGCGGCGCAAACTCGTGTATTGTTTTCTGCATTTTATCTGAAAGATTTCACACGCTCCTCTCTCTCTCTCTCTCTCTCTCTCTCTCTCTCTCTCTCTCTCTCTCTCTCTCTCTCTCTCTCTCTCTCTCTCTCTCTCTCTCTCTCTCTCTCTCTCTCTCTCTCTCTCTCTCTCTCTCTCTCTCTTCCCACTACCCGCCTTCTCCACTTCCCTCCATCTACCCTCCTCTCTCTCTCTCTCTCTCTTTCTCTCTCTCTCTCTCTCTCTCTCTCTTTCTCTTTCTCTTTCTCTCTTTCTCTTTCTCTCTTCCCACTACCCACCTTCTCCACTCCCCTCCCTCTACCCACCTTCTCCACTCCTTCTTTCTTCACTCCCCTCACTCCCCTCCCTCTCCCCCTCTCTCCTCTCTCTCCCCTCTCTCCCCTCTCTCCCCTCCCTCTCCCCACTCCCTCTCCCTTCCCTCTCCCCTCCCTCTCCCCTCCCTCTCCTTTCACACTCCCCTCCCACACCCTTCCCTCTCCCTTCCCTCTCCCTTTCCTCCCCCTTTCCTCCCCCTTCCTCTCCTCTCTCTCTCCCCTTCCTCTCCATTCTCTCTCCATTCCCTCTCCCCTCTCCTTTCTTTCTCCCTTCCCTGTCCCTTCCCTAAACCCTTCCCTATCCCTTCCCTCCCCCTTCCCTCTCCTCTGTCTCCCCTCCCCCTACCTTCCCTCTCCCTTTCTGCTCCCTTCCCTCTCCCTTCTCTCTCCACTCCCTCTCTCCCCTTCCTCTCTCCTGCTCCCCTCCCTCCCTCCTGCTCCCCTCCCTCCCTCCTCCCTCTCTCTCCTGCTCCCCTCCCTCTCCATTCCCTCTCCTCTCCCTCTCCCTTCCCTCTCCCTCCCTCTCCTGCTCCCGCCCCTTTACCTTCCTCGCTGAACTCCCTTTTTTACTTCTCTCCGCATTCTCCTCTCTTTTACTCTCTTCCTTCTCCCGCTTCCTTCCCTCTCCTGCCCTCTTTCCTCTCCCACTCCCTTCTCTCTCCCGCTCTCCTTGATAAAGGATTGGTAAACCTTATCTGGACATCCAATTCCAATACCCGACCAACATGTATACGCGCTCTGTTTTTCAACGGAGAATTGTTGCGACAATTTAGGTGTATACAAGGTGCTTCGATACTACATCGTCCACCTAACCATCTTTTTCTTTTTATTTATATTTTGGTTTCAATAATGATTCGATTGATTCGATTTAACGTCGAGAACTCTCCCTATTAGGAGGCTAGGACGGTGCCATAAACAGCCTTGGTCCAACTCTCTGGCGGAAGGGTTCGAACTGCTGTTCACAACGATTTTCGCCTCGAGTAGCGACGCTTTGACCTTCTCGGCTAGAGCTCGCTATTTTTATTTATATTTTGTTTTATTTATTATAAACCTGTGTTCACACTGTATGACCGAACTAAGACATATGATTGATTTCCAGGTCACGGGAGATTTCAATGTGACTTTGACTCATTGGCATTGTTAGTAGCAAACGGCTTTATTCAGCTGGACACAGACCCGGGGCAAATTTATTTTTGGTCGATTGGGACCCTATTTTTGTCCCAAGTTTGTTTCCCACCGGGCGTGGGAGGGGGAGTCTTCTTGTTTTAGTTAAATTTAATTTAATAAGTGACTGAGGTCACTATGGCGAAAGGGATAAAAGTTGGCAGTAAACTCTGTGTGTGTGTGCGTGCGCGTGTGTGTTTCATCTGTATGTGTATGTATATGTGTATGCGTGTGTGTGTGTGTGTGTGTGTGTGTGTGTGTGTGTGTGATATCTCACCCAATGAATTTCACCCACGACTTTTCTGCGTGGAAAATCCCGGACACCGTCTTTGTGTTCTCGTCTGGGACATCAAAACAGAATCCACAATTGCGACCATGAGAAATTCCCCGGCTTGCTTGGGCCGCATCAAAGGCGAAACAGGTCTCCACACACACACAGAGACCCGGATGAACTAGGCGACGCGTGAGAGCCTTGCTACGTGTCCCCCGAAGCTCCAAGAGAGTAAGGACAGCGTCACGGGGTCCGTGATTTTTCAAACCGCAAAGGCTAACGATAGGGACCTATGTTGTGGTCCTGCAGGAGAGAGAGGGAGAGACATGAAGAGGGAATGGGAGAGAGTGACAGGAAGAGGGAGTGAGAGAGACAGGAAGAGGGAGTGAGAGAGAGAGAGACAGGAGGAGGGAGTGAGAGAGAAAGAGGGAGTGAGAGGGAGAGACAGGAAGAGGGAGTGAGAGAGACAGAAAGAGGGAGTGAGAGAGAGACAGGAAGAGGGAGTGAGAGAGACAGAAAGCGGGAGTGAGAGAGAGAGACAGGAAGAGAGGACGAGAGGCAGGAAGAAAGAGCGAGAGACAGGAAGAGAGATGTTTATAGAGAGGAACAGTGACAGGAATAGCAAAAGAAAGAAACGGGGCGAGA
This sequence comes from Oratosquilla oratoria, assembly GCF_046742065.1. Classification (NCBI taxonomy): domain Eukaryota; kingdom Metazoa; phylum Arthropoda; class Malacostraca; order Stomatopoda; family Squillidae; genus Oratosquilla; species Oratosquilla oratoria. The sequence goes on from NC_134786.1 coordinate 64,766,155, forward strand.
GAGAGAGAGGAAAAGAGAGATATTTATAAGAAGAGAGAGGCACAAGCCGAGGAGGAGGGTAGCAGATGTTACATTATTTTCGAGTTAATGAATAGTCTTGTATTAGAAAGCTCGTTCACTTTGAAGTTCTTTGGAACAGGCGAGGCATTCCAAAGGGAAGGGCGTATAGCAGCCTCAAATCAATGTGAATATTTGTAATGAATAGGGCTTCTCTTAATAAGTTTTTATACGTAAATATTTGATCACCGGATTGTTGCTTGTTGATTGCTCATAAACATTGGCCACTCAGAGAGAATTGTTGGTGTTTAAGACGAGAGGAAAAATGGATTTTTAGAAAAGGAGAAAGAAAATATTTATACCAGAACCTACTATATTAAATCTGACGGATACACCTTGGTAATCAATACTATTCAGTACAGTTAAATAGGCTTGGCTTTGGAAGCCCTCCACCTCCTTTTGCTCCCATTTATTAAAAAAAAAAATAATAATAAAATAAAAAAAATCATCCTTTATTCCTTCCCCTTTTCTTTCCCCTTTTTCTCTCCCCTTTCCTCCAATTTTTCCCCTCATCTTTCCTTCCCTTTTCCTCCCATTTTTCTAAAAATTTCCTCCCATTTTCCTCTTATTTTTCCTCCCCGTTTTCTTCCTCCTCTCTCTCTTTTTCCTTCCTCCTTCCCATTTTTCTCAATTTTTTCTCCACTTTTTCCTCCTTTTCCTCCCCCATTCCCTTTTCCTCCCCTTTCTTCTCCTCTACCTATTTCCTCCCTTTTTCTTTCCCTTTTCCTCCCCTTCTCACGTTTCCTCTCCTCCCTTTTCCCCTTTCTTCTCCCCCTTTTCGTTCCCGTTTCCTCACCTTTTTATTTCTTTTTCTTCCCTTTTCCTCCTCTTTCACTTCCTCCCCTTCTTCCCCTTTTTTCTCCTCTTTTTTCCTCCCCTTTCCCTCCCCTTCTTCCTCTGTTCCTCTCCTTTTTTCTCCCCTTCTTCCTCCTCTTTTCCTCAATTTTTTTCCTCGCCCATTCCTTTTCCTTCTTTATCCTCCACGTTTTGACTTTTATTTCCCCCTTTTTCTCCTAATTTTCTTCTTCCCCCTTTTTCTCCACCTCATCCCCCTTTTCGTCCCCTTCTTCCTCTCCTTCCTCCCTTTCCTCTTGCTCTGCTTCCTCCTCGTCGTCTTCCTCTTCCCCCTAATCTTGCTTCACTTCCTACTCCTCCTCTTCCTCCTCTTCCATCCTTCCCCTACTCCCCCTCACCCCTCCCCTCCCCCTCCTCTTCCAGCCTTCCAATACTCTCCCTCATCCCTCCTCCTCCGCCTCTCCCTTCCCCGTTGCCCACCTTTATTCAGTTATCATACATCCCACGTTGTTAACTCTATTCATTCCACCCACTTACCCACCAGTCGCCGTTGCCACGTGTCTCTCCGTTGTCCATTTATTCATGGTGTGCCCGCCCACCAAGTATGGTAATGCTTTTTTCTCCCGATCTTGGGATCTTGTTTCTTTCCCTTACTTTCCTTTTCTTTTCCTTATCTTTTCTTCTTCCTTTCCCTTTCCCTCCCTTCCCTTCCACGATTAGACACCTTTATGGATGGGGATGACAGGTGGTGATGGATACGGAGCTCCCTAGTGTAGGCCTTATGGTCTCTTGCAGTCTCCTTCCTTCTTATGTTTATATTCCCTTTCCTATCTCTTCTCCCCCCTTCCCTTCTCTTCCTTTCCCTTTCCATTTGCCTTCTATTTTCCCTTCCCTTCTTTTCCCTCTCCTTCCCTTCTATGGTATTGTCGGTCCTCGCCTTCATATACAACAAATGCCCGTATCACCATCTTGTGATTCTCTCCGTTCTTGTGTGTTGTTGTTTATGCACTCTTCGCCAACCCTGTTCCCATCCCTCCCTCTTTCCCTTTTTCCCGGCCTTCCTTCCTTCCTTTTTTTATTTTATTTTTTTTATTTTTTTTACACCTTCGCTTTTCCATCATCCCTATCCTCTTCCTGTTCCTACATTTTATTCCCCTTCGTTACTGTCTTTTCTCCTGAGTGCAATCGAAGAGGTCCAAAGAAGTTGTTTAGTTGATTTGTCGTAATCGACGATGTGAATAAAGTCTAGTTAGTTTTCAGATGAAGCGTGGGCATCAGGTCCTCTGCTTTCTGGTCTCTCTGTTATCTTTAGTTTTTCTCTTTTTTTATTTGATTTTTTTTTTTCATTCGGTAGATAAGGTTTATCTACACACGGGCCTTTCTCCATTCGGAGGCCCGTAATTGTTAAGCCGTTCTTTGATCAACTACTCCGGCGTAGTTTTTCTATGTTCTGTTCTGTAAAATTTGGGAAAAATATTCCCACGGGCTTTATGTGCGAGCCCGTTCGTCCGGTCCGCCTTTTATAGTCAGAGTAGTAGCTACAACGTTTCTTGCCCACCAATACGTGCGGTAGTTCAAGCTTCAACCAATCACCGGGCTCGATTACTCTTCCCGCCGGAGCTGAATACATTTTGGGTTCCAGAGAAACGATTTGAAGTGCGTAGCAACAGAAAGACACGTACATATCTTATACAAAAATAGGTTAAAATATCAAACATATCAGACATGGCAGTGAATGACATGGCTAATCATTAAATGTCTAAACATACATTTTATTCACGCATGGGCGTGACAATATATATATATATATATATATATTGTATACGTCAGAGTAAACATACATATCTATACGCTAGTGTAGTACTCTAATAATGATGACTGATTGAATGGTTCGGTTTAATGTTGTGAATTCCCCTATCAGGAGGCTAAGGTGGTGCCCCTCACAGAGGACTTCGAAGCCTGGAATTTAGTAGAACATGCCCTTGGTCCAACTCGCTGGTGGCAGTTTCCAACTGCCTTCACCTTCACCTCCGCTGCAAGTAACGACGCTCTAAGCCGCTCGGCCAGCGACCGACCTAATGATAATTCACAAATAATTCCTTTTGTGCAAAAGTTATGAAACTGTGATTAAAGGTGGCGGCACACTGGGCAGTTCTCAATAGCATGCTACTTGCTTTTGCTAGTTCGTTTGAGCAGGAACGACTTCGGTTACGATCTTTTGTTTTTCAAATTTCCAAATGTCAGATTACTCTTGCGTCGTACACTAAGAAGCTTAATGACGAACTAAGAGAGGTCACGAATATTAGACACATTGTTGAGATGTTTTTACGAAAGTCTAGAATATTGTAACCACAGTCGTTTGTACTCGAACATTATAAAGTTCTCAAATTTATTTTGGTAAAAGGACAGGATAGATAAATGGTCAATTATTTAGGCATGTGTGAGAGTAATTGGTATTATAATACCAAAATTATTATGCTTGTAGGTCGTCAGCCAATGAAGCTTATGCCAAAGGCGCGAGAGTGTTGCTGTGATAAATGTCGTTTAATATCAGGGCCAAACTTTGATCCTGTAGAGATGAAAGTCAGGCGTTAATACACCAAGTTGCTGCTTAATGACGAAAACAGAGTAAACATTGATGCTGGAGAGCACAGGTGACGTGATGAAAATCCGCCTCGTTAATGACTTGCTTCGAGGGTGCTAACGGGGGTGCATCCGAATTTCTGTGCCTTCACAACTCTCATAATGGCTCCATTACAGATTGATATGACTTTTTTTTTCGATTTTTGTTTAGTAGGAGTAGAAAATTATATCTCTTAATGAAGGGTTTGGATTAAGTGTTGTTTGGTTGGTGCTAAAGGAGATGGGTCCGAGTTTGTGTAGTTTTACAACGCTCACAATAGCTCCACTACTGATTAATATATCTTATTTTATTTTCTATTTTTATTTTGTTTATTTTCTATTTATTTGTTTATTTATCTATTTTTATTTATTTTTATTTATTATTTATTTATTTATTTTTTAGTTGTAGGATTAGAAAATTAGAGGCATCTTAATGAAGGGTTTGTATTAAGTGTTGCGGTTGTTCAGTACGGAGGATGTAAAGTCTTGTAAAGAGAAACTTTTTTTTTCCACAAATATATGGAAACGTTCATATAAGGAGGTGTGAATGAGCTCTTTGTATGTACAGCTTTAATTTTAGTGACTTAAAGGTTCTTGTCTTGTTTTAGTGCTTATTAAAAGTATTCTAATCTGATAATCACACACACACACACACACACATATATATATATATATATATATATACAGTATATATATATATATATATATATATATATATATATATATATATATATGTTGATAAATTGTTTAAGACAAATGAGAGAGTGATAGGTGGGGAAGGGTAAACGAAGATGGGCTAAGAATACATTTATTGTTCTTACGTTTCGGTTATTATAACCTTCCTCAGAGAACTTGTTACAGAACATCTTGGTCACAACATTTATACCCGTAGTGGGGGAACTTGTGAAGCTTCGAGTGTCAGGTTTTTTCTAGCGCATTAATTATTAAGAGACTGGCTGCTTTAGATAGGCATATAAATCCTTCTCTGTCGTTATTATTTTCTTGGACATTTATATGTGCAGCTTCAACTGTCTTTCTCATCTTCTTTTGTAATCCTTTGTGTAAAATTTCAACTTTACTCCATTCGGGAAGGTTGTTGCATATTTCGAGGTTGCATATTTCGGACTCCCTGGTCCGCCACCTCGAAATATGCAACAACCTTCCCGAATGGAGTAAAGTTGAAATTTTACACAAAGGATTACAAAAGAAGAAGAGAAAGACAGTTGAAGCTGCACATATAAATGTCCAAGAAAATAATAACGACAGAGAAGGATTTATATGCCTATCTAAAGCAGCCAGTCTCTTAATAATTAATGCGCTAGAAAAAACCTGACACTCGAAGCTTCACAAGTTCCCCCACTACGGGTATAAATGTTGTGACCAAGATGTTCTGTAACAAGTTCTCTGAGGAAGGTTATAATAACCGAAACGTAAGAACAATAAATGTATTCTTAGCCCATCTTCGTTTACCCTTCCCCACCTATCACTCTCTCATATATATATATATATATATATATATATATATATATATATATATATATGTATATATATATGTGTGTGTGTGTGTGTGTGTACGTCGGTGTATGTCAGCTTTACTGGTCCACTGCAGGACTGACCTATCCCCCGAGGTACAGTACGCCCTCTATCTCCCCACCACGGTGGCTTAATTCGGATTGGTAAGGTTGTAGCCTATGAATGGGGAGAAGTGCATGTGAAGTTTTAAGTATGTTGGAATGGCTGGGGTTGTGAATGAAGCCTGAAATCAGGGTAATCAATTCGACCATACTGATTAGGTGCTAGCATGTATTTGCGACACTGGTCTACTACACCTCTGATGGCTTGTCGTTGTGTAGAGGGGTTGGAAAGCCATGAAAGTCCTTTGCACTGACCGGGGATCGAACCCAGACCTTACGCATTCGAAGGCAGAAACGTTACCCACTGCTCCATGCAGGTTTATATACATACACACACATACATATACATACATATATTGTGTGTGTATGGATATACATGTATATATTCTTTAACCGTTTTCCTTCCACTGACCATTTTTTTTTTATCGAATACATTCCATTATTTATTTTTTCTTCCTTGTCCTGTAAATCACTCCTCCAGTCCTCTATTTCTCCTATACGCTCACCTATTCTCATCTGACCCCACTTTCTGTATATTAATGTATCTTAATTTTAATTTCTTTACATATATTTTTGATTCTTACTCTCTATACTCATTCATATCTTATCTCTTCTAAATATTCCCTGTCTTCGATTTTCGTATTGTTTTTGGGAAACTGGATTCCCAAGGTCTTCGTTGTTGAGGTCTTGCGTTGGAGAGGGGAAGTGACCGGGTATAATCATATTCATTGAAAGGCTTCGACTGTTTGCATTTCAAGAAGTAGTTGATCTGCAGCCAGGAAAGGTCGAGTGGGACAGATAAGGAAAGGGTTAGGATGGCGGGAACCCACCTGTCTTGCCGTCAAGGCCACCTGTGCCCATTATATCATGATATCTCTTCTATCACAATAGAGAAGACATAGAGCGGATCAAATGTATAACCCCCCCCACACACACACACACACAAGTGCTTGGGGTAGAGGCTCTTCAGCACCAGCACACACACGCGTGCACACGCACACACACGCGTGCACACGCACACACACACACACACACACACACACACACACACAATCTCAACCTCACTCTCAATCCCACTCACTCTCAACCTTACTCTCCCTCCCTTCCAACCTCAGTCGTCGTCTCGAATGACCTTGTCTCCCTTGGGGGAGGAGGGAAGGGGAGGGGGGAAGGGGGTGGGGGGACTAGTTCACCGTTTAGGGTACTGATTGCAGTGACCGCCTCAATTGGAGACCCGGATGGTGTTAACCGACCTTGTCGGAAAAAAGACGAAACCGTTACAGATAAATAACGGTCTCATGTTCTTAACCGAAAGTGTGACAGCGTTTCCGTCACTTCTGTCTCTTCATTAAGGAAAAATGGTAACTGGTAACTAGAGCTGCGATGACGTGATTTAAAGTATTTTTTACTTTTATAGGTCTCTATAAGATTTGTTATAACCATAATATTAAACATATATTGGTATGTAGGAGTGTTCAGTATAAAACATTTAAAACTGTTACACAAAATATTATTTTAAAGGGTGAGAATTATGCGAATTATTATGGTAAACAATTATCCGTTCGCATGATAACGAGGAATTTGTGAGTTGCAATGTTTACTCTGTTCAAACGTTGATACACACCTGTTCAAAAGTCCCAACTTTCTGTAGACTTGATTTCCCTCAGGGTCCACAAGATGAGAAGGAAGATCGACTCAATGGTAAATTGGGAGTTTAGATTTTCATCTGTAAGGAAAAGGAGGCTGAAGGAAAGTGCTGCTTTTATCGTTCTCTTCTTCCTCTTTGTCCTTTTCCTCCTCGCCCTCTTCCTCCTCGTCCTCTTTCTCCTCGTTCTCCTCGTCGTCCTCCTTTTCGCCATTCTCGTCCTCGTTCTTCTCGTCCTCCTCCTCTTCCTCCTCCTCCTCCTCCTCGTTCTTCTCGTCCTCTTCCTCCTCGCCCTCCTTTTCTTCGTCCTCTTGTCTTTCTCCTCCTCGTTCTCTTCTGCCTCGTCGTCCTCTTCCTCCTCTCCCTCTTCCTCCTCGTCCTCTTCCTCCTCGCCATCTTCCTCCTCGTCCTCCTTCTCTTCGTCCACTCGTCTTTCTCCTCCTCCTCGTTCTCTTCCGCCTCGTCGTCCTCTTCCTCTTCGCCCACTTCCTCCTCGTTTTCCTCCTCCTCGTCCTCCTCCTCCTCGTCCTCCTCCTCTTCGTCCACTCGTCTTTCTCCTCCTCCTCGTTCTCTTCCGCCTCGTCGTCCTCTTCCTCCTCGTCGTCCTCTTCCGCCTCGTCTTCCTCCTCATCGTCCTCTCGTCATCCTCCTCCTCCTCGTTCTCTTCCGCCTCGTCGCCCTCTTCTTCCTCGTCCTCCTCGTCTTCGTCCTCTCGTCATCCTCCTCCTCCTCCTCCTCGTTCTCTTCCGCCTCGTCGTCGACCTCGTCCTTTTACTTATACTCCTACTCGTCCTCCACCTCGTCCTTCTAATTATCCTCCTACTCCTATCCTCTTCCTCCTCTTCTTCCTTTCCCACCTTTTCACCCTGATCCTCCTCTTTTTTCCTCCACTCCTCTGTCTCCTCTTCCTCTTTTCCCTCCTCTCCCTAAAATAATATCGACGCAAAGGTATGAGTAAATAGGGAAATGATATTTTTCCTCTGCAGGGAAGATGGAACCGAGGGGAAGTGTTGCTTTTCTTGTAGAGAATTTGTAGATTGTCTAGTCACTTTTGACTGGAAACGCGAGCAGCGGTAGCAAATTGACTCGCAGGATCACCAGTCTGCACCAAATTCAGTTAATATACAGGGTGATCCAAAATATACTGAAGTATTTAGTAATTTAGTATTTAGTAATTGCCTTATCAATACATTACCGTATCAATACATGTATGCCTTATCAATACATGTAGTATTTAGTAATTGCCTTATCAATACATGTAGTATTTAGTAATTGCCTTATCAATACATGTAGTATTTAGTAATTGCCTTATCAATACATGTAGTATTTAGTAATTGCCTTGTTACATGTATGGAATTTTGATACAATTTAAGACAATTGCCTCGCCAACTGTATTGCCTCTCTTGCGCTATAAGCTGTTGGCCATTCTATTGGAACCACATATCCTAAGGTCAATTAATGAAGAATTTGTCACAAATTGCATCCCCTAAGTGACTTTTGGGCCACCCTGTACAAGCCCTAACATGGACCCCACAATAAATAGATGAATAGATAATATAATTAACAAAAATAGATCAATTAGATCAAAATAACAAAAGATAAATTAATATAAAATATTAATAAATAACCAAATAAAAAGATAATCACAGAATATAAAGATGAATAAAAATGTAAAGGAACAGGTAAACAAATAAGTAAATAAGTATAAAGAAATAGAGATGAATAAAAAAAAATTAATAAATTAATTGTGGGTTCGAAGAGCTCGAGGGCCTTCCTTGGGTCAGAACTCGCAGCTACGGACGCCATCTTTGTCCGCAGCAGGCTTTTCTAGCCCTACTCCTTCCTCCTCCTCCTCCTCCTCCTCCTCCTCCTCCTCCTCCTCCTCCTCCTCCTCCTCCTCCTCGTCCTCCTCCTCCTCGTCCTCCTCGTCCTCCTCCTCCTTTTCCTCCACGTCCTCGTTGTCTCCTCCATCTCCTTGTCCCTCTCCTCGTACTCATCGCCCTTTTCCTTCCTCATCCTATTCCTTCTCGTGGTCTTCCTCGTCGTCCTCGTCCTCCACATCGTTCTCCTCATCGTCTTTCTCCTTTTCCTCCTCCTCCTCCTCCTCCTCCTCGTCCTCTTCCTCTTCCTCCTTTTTCTCCTTCTCCTCCTCTTCTTCCTTCCCCTCCTCTTCCCCACCTCCTCTGTTTTCGACTCTTCCTCATTTCCAGCTTGTTCCTTCCTCCTCCTTCACTTCTTTTTCCATCTGCCTTCTTCCTGTCTCTCTCCAGTACCACATTCTCCCTTTATGTATTCCCTTATTCCCTTGTGTATGTGTGTGTGTGTATGTGTGTATTTTGTGTGTGTGGCTGTCTGTTTATGTGATTCACCATGGTCTTGGATCACATGTTTGACTCGTGACCGACAGCTATTACCCTCCCGGAAGAGAGATCAGAGGTCATATGTGACGAATCTCTGGGTAATACTGTAACTTTACACGCGCACACACACACACACACACACACACACACACACACACACACACACACACACACACACACACACACACACACACACACACACACACACACACACACACACACACACCTCCCCCACGAGAGTTAGGGTAAAGACTCGCAGCGCAGCGATACTGAAATTATTTCAGCCCTGGGCGAGATTCGAACCTGCACCGCCGTAGTGGCAGCTCGGAACTCTACCTCTGCGCCACGTGTGTGTGTGTGTGTGTGTGTCCGTGTCCTATACGATGTGTACATATCTGTATTATGTGAAGACTCGTATTAAACCATATGCTTACTGTGTGCTAGGCCTCTATCGTAACAAGATGAGGTGCCTACGCCAGGAGGCGCTGAGTAGAGCCGGACGAAGCCTTCACCTTTGTCCTATTATGCGCTTTGGGGAATGTTCGGCTAGGTGACCAACAGTCACTGCTGGGAAGCGGAAAGTAGTGCGAGATTCGAACCCGCGACTGGGAGGGCACGAGACCAGCATGCTTCTGGTTGCGCCAATTGTATACTCGCTGTAGTACAATTTACATTAAAGATACAAACTGAGGAATACATTGCACATTACAAGATGGGGACCTGGCCCAAGCTCCCACATTAATAACATTATGAGTTGCAGGATATTTTCCCTCGGATGAATAAAATCACCAGACGGCAGGTATCCATCCATAAAAACATACGAATGGAAAAGACTGCAAGAGACCATAAGGCCTATACTAGGTAGTTCCATGTCTCTTACTACCTGTCATCCCCATCCATAAAGTTATCTCTTTTTTTTCTACGCTGACTACATGGTTAGGCTACTAAGTCACATCCTTTGAAGGAAGAAATAAAGAAATAAAGCCAAAGGAGCGGGGGTGAGGTCTTGTCGGTGGAAGGGAAAGGAAAGGAAGGGAAGGGAAGAGAAAGGAAAGGAGGTGGCGAAGTACTGTAGTCTGGTCACACAAAGTACAGTGTGTTCTTTGACTCTGCAGGAGTGTGATTTTGGATGTTCCTGGTGCATTGCGCTCGACTTCCAGAGTAAAAAAAAAAAAAAAGAGAGCGAGAGACAGAGAAGCGAAAGGCCTTAAGAAAGAAAGAAAGAAAGAAAAAGACTGCGGTAGGCCCTAAGAAAGAAAGAAGAAAAAATCCGGATCTTTCATGTTTTTCAAAAATGTTTGTGCCTGCAGTCGATCTGACGTCATGTCGTTTCTTCAGCTCGGTTCTTCGCATCGTCCTGCGTGCAGCTGCCTTCGTGATTTTTTTTTCTCCTTTTTTATTTGCAAGCAGGTGAGCAGATATTTAATTTAATGTTCGCTGGCCGAACGGGTTAGAGCGTCGCTACTTGCGGCGGAGGTCGTGGTTGTTGTTTACTAGTTCGCGTACACGGTTATGATGACAACGGAGGCCTGAAGTGCATAAGAACATAAGAATGAAGGAGACTGCAAGAGACCATAAGGCCTACACTAGGCAATTCCACGTCCATTACCACCTGTCATCCCCATCCATAAAGTTGTCTAACCTTTTCTTCGGATTCTTGCAGCATGGAAATCAGTCATTGAAATCTGCCAGCTTGTTTTTCCTTTCCTTCCTTCCGTCCCTCTCCACCCCTCACTCCCACCCTCCTCCTCCACCACCCCTCCCCCTCCCTCACTTCTTCACCCCATCTCCTTTTTCTTTACCTCTCTCTACTTTTCTATCTACCTATTACTCTCTATCTCTTCCCTTTTCTTTCGTTTTTTCCCTTTCCCCCTCTCCCTTTCTCCTCTCCCCCTTTTCCTTGTCTCCATCTCTCTTCCTCTATAATCCTCACCCTCCCTCTCCTCCTTCTCTCCCTCCCTCCCACCCTCCCTAACCCTCATTTCCTCCCTCCTTTCCTCCCTCCCTACCTCTCCCTCCCTCACTTTATTTTCTCTCTTATGTTTTATAAACCTTTTCATTCACATTTTTTATACGTAAAAGCGTCAGCACATACGTGTATGTGTGTGTGTGTGTGTGTGTGCTTGTGTGTGTTTGTATGTGTTTGTGTGTATGTATGTGTGTTTGTGCTTCCACGTAGTAGCAAGGAGAGCATCCTTTCCCCCAGAGAACCCCGAGACTTGCTCCATTTCTTTCTGTTATGGAATTGCGTATTTTGACGTGTGCACATATCGAGCAAGAGATTTTTTTTCTTGTTTTTCTTTTTATATTATATTTTCTCTGTTAGTTATTTATGTATTTGTGTATTTATTGATATATTTATTGACCTATTTATTGATTGAAGTTTTTATTTATATTCTAATATTCTTTTGATATTGTATTTATGTATTTAATTCTTTTGCTAATTTTTGGATTTCGAATGTCCGAGGTGGAGGGAGTGTGAGAAATCATGTGTGTGTGTGTGTGTGTGTGTGTGTGTGTGTGTTTATATGTATATTCAATTTGTACATAAATACTCGTATCATCCGAACGAGTGATTTAAGCCTGATACACGTATCTATTGATTTGAAAACCTAAGGAGAACAATATTCTTAGATAAAAACGAGATTGTTTGTTCGCTGAGCCTATAAAGTCATACAAGATATATATATGTACAAGGGATATACGTGCATCTGGAAGCGTGGGCATGTTTATTGTATAAAAGTTTTGCTGCAATTGTGTTCTTCGCGTTTAGCACCTCGACCCTGAGGCGCTCTTCTTCGGGTCGTTCGAGTCGACGGCACGAAAAAATAGCCTCGCTCCGGGGCGCCCAAATGGTGCCACCAATCAACCAATTCTTAAAAATAAATAAATAAATACATAGATAAAAATGCATTGTATTGCAGCTGTGGCTTACGGAAAGATTCTTTCTGTGTTTATTTTTTGATTTAATTTTTATTATTATTATTATTATTTCCCACAGGTCACTTCGAAGCTGAATATTATTTTAGTTGTCCAGAAGAATCTCCAGATGATTTTATTCACTCATGGAAAGCCCTCTTTTGCAGTGGCAAGGGCTCATGTGTGCAAGTTCATAAGAACATCCGTTGAAGCGTGTTTGTGTGTTTGTATGCGCGTGTCGTGTATTTGCGTGTGTGTTTCATTGTGTATATCTCGAGGTAAGAATCGAACTTCCTTTAGTGCATAAATCAGTTTGGGAATAACAGATCGGGTATGTATCTATAAATCTATCCACATGAATGCATAAGGAAATGAACTTGTTAGTGGTCTAGTGTACAACATTGCTTGTGGCAGTACTTACGTGTGCACGTGTATGTACGTATGTAAATGCGTCCGTGTGTACATATGCTCACATTGTTTTTATTTGTGCGTGTGTGTGTGTGTGTGTGGTATTTATGGGAAAGCTGTCGCATATATCAGTTTCATTGTTTTTGGTACACGGAATGGTCCTTGTGTCTTTTCGTTCCATTTCTTGCAATTTCAAACGTAGGAGAGTTGAACTGATGAATGGTGTAAGTGTACCTACGGAGACCGTGTTTTATTATTTATTTATTTATTTATTTATTGTGGTGGGTGCTGGTATGGGGTGGTAATGCATATAGGTAGATCCAAAAACATTTCAGAATTCATTGGAATACGGAATGCGCCACCCTTGTATACATTTTTAGGTATAAAATCTTCATCCTTTTTTATTTTTTTATTTTTATCTCACTTTTCTTTAAAACACTACTGTGTTCTGGCTGTACGCGAGGTGTATATGTATAGTAATCGGATGAATATGTACGTTCGATTAGAATACCACCAAGATTAACTTTTGTGCATCCGCGATGGTTACACATGATACGATCTGTGTTTAGTTCTATATTTACCTCTTCCTTCGTTCTTTCTATCCTCTCTTTATCCTGTTATTCCTTTTCCCCACTTTTCTTTCTTTAGAGAATAAAAAGAGTCTTATAAATAGTGGTGGGACGATATAGAATTATTAACGAGTCCGATACTAATTTCGATATTGCTCTGAACTTCCGATTCCGATACGAGTCTCGATACTGCTGTAAACTTTCGAATCCGACACGAGTCCTGCTGTTGGTTTAGAAACAAATACTTGATGAACAAAGTACAAATACAATTATTAATCCTTTATCGGAATCTGAAGATCAGTATCGGGGCTCGTATCGGAATCTTTAAAAAAAAAAATTATATCGTCCCATCACTTCCTATAAATATTATCTGGAGTGATTGCGATAGTTTTTCGACCCCAAAATGGTGATTAATGTCAGCTTGGAAACTGATGAATCTGCTAAAGCTGATATGGGTTGGAACTTTCATTTTCTTCGGGACAGTCTTCTTTGATAAATGGCCTCTGTCCCCGGCGGGGGAAATTATCTTCTGGTCTTGACCTAGAATTATTGCTTCTTCATTGTTAGATTATTAAGAAAACCCCGAAATAACTGTGATGACATTCACTAGAAATAAACAATTACTGATGATTGTATTGATAATACTAGTGATAATAATAAATTGACAAAAAAAAATAGAAAATAAAAGAAAATTAGATGAATGAATAGATAAGTAATAAATGAATATATTAAAATTATAATTTTTAGTCGATGTAATTAGCAATAGATTTTGAGGTTTTGATTTAGGAAATGGAAGCTTAGTTGAATTAATTTCTGTTCTAACTATAAACTTAGAAAAGGTGTTTAGGTCCTCAGGGCCCCAAATTTGGACATTTCAAAAACGACGACGACGATGATGATGACGATTACAGCTATGATGGCGACTAGAACTATGACGA
>NC_134786.1:64790101-64792601 GCF_046742065.1 Oratosquilla oratoria
GTGTTGAATGATATTTGTTACGTTTTGTACCTTCCTTACTCACCATCCCATTCCCACCCAGTGGGAAGTGAGAAATCCCTGGCGGTAGGGCACAGCCCTCTGTCAGTTGTGATTTTTTTTTTTTTTTTTTTTTTTTTTTTTTTTTGCCGACGTTGGGTCGCCTACCTGATTGGCCAGAGTTGTCGCGAACCAACGCAGCAGACCTGCAGCATATCCCGGGACTCGAACTCGCGACCACTTGCTCATAAGCTCAAGACTGTGTCCAATGGGCTACCAAGAAGCCTGTATCCTCGTACTCTATATGAAATACAAATAGATTCATTAATATCACTCTTTGATCTTATAGTCGACTATCATCAGATTTTTTACTTGTTTATCTAGGAAATTATTGTCAATCTGTAAAGACAAATAACTTGTCTAATTGGATGTTTAGATTAGAAATATTTTCCAAAAATATTATCGAGTAAATGCATTCCTGAAAATGTTATGTAGAAGGAAAATTTTATAAAATAAGTTTTGAAGCTTAAATCTTTTCGAGATATATTTTTAATTATGAGTTGATCATCAATGGCGGTTCCTGTCGGGATTTAATGAGCAGCTCTTCAAAAATCCTCGCACCACAAAAAGTCTTGTCGATAAAAATTTGAAAATGGTTGTTAGGGAGTACGGGAGGTAGTTTCTACCTCCGTTTCAGAAAGGGGAGCCGACTACGTGTGGCAGGATAATGGTATAGGTTATTGGTAAAAAATTTTGGGAACAAAGTCACGGAGTGAAGGGATTTTCATCTTTTTTTTTTAATTTATTCTTTTATTATTATTATTATTATTATTATTTTTTTTTTTTTTCCATGAGTATTTGGGTTAGGTTTTACTAACACACGGGGAGGTATTCCAGCCTCTCTGGAAGGCTTTTGCGCCTTTAGTGGAGCGTTCTTCTTTTGCTCCCTCTTCTTCATCGTCTTGTTCTTCTTCTTCATCCTCTTGCCATTCTTCTTCCTCATCTTCATCCTCTTGCCATTCTTCTTCCTCATCTTCTTTCTCTTTCTATTTGTATTCTTTTCTCCATCTTCCTCTTTCTTTTATTCTTTCTTCTTCATCTCCTCTTCGTCTTCTTCCTCCAACTCCTCCTTCATCTTCTGCCTCTTATTTTTTTTTCATTTTCGTCTTCTTTTTCTTCTACTTCAGTCTTCTTCCTCCTCTTCTTCAGCCTTCTTCCTCCTCTTCTTCAGCCTTCTTCTTCCTCTTCATCCGGTTCTTCCCGTTCTTCCCGTTCCTCTTCTTCTTCCTATTCATCACCTGGTTCCTCTTCCTCATCTTCGGATGATGCCTTCGAGTCGAGGACCCTCCGGGAGGAGGTGCCACGGGGAACGTAGGGAGAGTCCGGCCAGCGAGTTCGTTAGGCGGACGGCAGGTCTAGGGGGCCGCCGGGGGGGGGGGGAGACCCCGTCCGCGCTAACGGGCAGGTAAAGGCGAGACAATTCGGTTATCGGAACGGGGCCGTCGGTATGTGATCGGGATTTCGACCCCAGGACTCGGATTGGGTGGGGGGGTGGGTGAGGGTGGAGGGAAAGAGAACGTGGTTACAGGAAGGACATATATTTCTCTCTCTCTCTCTCTCTCTCTCTCTCTCTCTCTCTCTCTCTCTCTCTCTCTCTCTCTCTCTCTCTCTCTCTCTCTTTTTGAGGTAGTTGACATGTCATGGAGACGGACTGAGGATAAGCAAAAAAAAAATATATATATATATATATATATATATACAATGTAAATGGAAGTAAGCTCAGAGTTAATCATGTTGTTAATTATGTACATACTAAAGTCGAACTCAGTACGGAGCTCGAAAAGTTGGGGGACGAATTGTCTCTTTTAAAGTTAAAAGAATAAGGTTTTCTTTTTCATTAGATATGTATATATGCATGTATGAATATTAGGTATGTGTATGTATGTATGAATAGGGATATGGAGAAGTATGTGTATGTATTGGTATATGTCTACATGTATATGTGTGTATACATGTGTGCACGTGTTCGTGTGTGTATTTATTGGTATATGCCTGTATGTATATATGTAAATAAACGTGCATATATATATATATATATATATATATATATATATATATATATATATATATATATATGTACATACATACAGAAGAGCACGGAAACTACGGACACTGAAGTAACGGGTTTCAGTAACTACGGACAAATTCTGGAGAGTTAACCGTAGTAACAGAACTGCCTTGTAGCTCAGGTTTTCTCTATGATATTACATTGTACTCATAGAAGACGGTATATTTAGTCCTAGTCCTTCTACTCAACATCCAATATAGGTCCATCTTCAGACTTCCGTCAGTTCGTCTTCCACAACGGGTCATGCCAATTACCGTCTGGTACCATATTTGGACCGACAAGTAACTAAAAATGACCGACAAGCAGCATATACGTAAATTAATATAATGCTTGTTTTTGTGGTGAAATTTATTTTTGATACATTATATATGTAGA
>NC_134786.1:64797601-64815101 GCF_046742065.1 Oratosquilla oratoria
GTGTGTGTGTGTGTTTTTGAGGTGTCGAGGCTCGTTTATCTAGAATAAGAAAAATCATCTCGAGGAACTTCTTTTGTTTTCATGGATGAGGAAGACTTTTTATTTCAGAAATGCACAAGTTTCTGGGAGCTGACGAGAATGCAAAAATATGAAGATCGTGAATTTGTTCACGCTTGGCTTGGACAGGGACGAAGTGTAGCCGTCTTGAATTCAGTCCTTTGCTTTATTTTGGTGAGCTCGTGGTAGTACGTGTACCAATGGAGACGCACTTGCCCTATGCAGACGCATTTGACACAAAAAACTTCTACCTGCCGATGGTGAATAGATAGGATCATAATTATAGGCTCAAAAAATCACTTAACTTATCCCCTGCATGCAATGGGAAGCAGCTTCTGATACACAAATGTACATAAAGCCATGCACAAGCCACCTGCAAAAAAAAAATGGAATAAAAATCTGTTAAGGAACAGTAAAAAAGAAAAAAAAATCTTAGGTTTTCGTTGAGATTCATTCAAAAACAGTACTTTTTTTTTATATTTCATCTTCTGCAGTCACGTACCTATTTGGTATGAGGGGATAGTTAAGTGATTTTTTGAGCCTATAATTATCCTCCTATCTATTAACCATCGGCAGGTATAAGATTTTTTTTGTGTCAAATGCGTCTGCATAGGGCATGTGCGTCTCCATTGGTATAAGTATCTACTGTTGACTCAAGAACGAAAGAATGGAGGAGACTACAAGAGACCATAAGGACCAGTCTTGGCAGTTCCATGCCTATTACCACCATCCCTATCCATAAAGCTATCACTTAAAACAACCAGTTGTTTCAGCGCTCAGATATTAAAAACTTATTCCATTCGTAAACCACTCGATTAGTAAACCAGTTCTTGTATTTTTTTTTTTTTAACCTAAATTTGTTAAATGCAAAAAGGAGTGAATAGAAACGGTTGCAGACATGAACCCTCTTGTGCGATGTATTTGAAGAAAAAAAAAACGCTTATAAAATTTGAACCTATCATCCCAAAAAATAAAAGTATACAATAAAATATAGAAATAAATGAATAAATGAATAATTTGGAAAATAAATTCAAAATGTCGAAAACCAAGACGTGATAAAGGTTTTAAAATGAAACCAATAGAACTGAAATTTTAAATATTTCATACTGTTTAACTCATGAGAAGCTCATAAAAATTCATAGGAAGAATACTTTTGTATATAATAATCAACCACTTAGAATAAACTCGTAATGGCAGTAGGTCGAAACAATTCCATTAATGACGTTTTTATTGAGTCGAAGAAACTTCCCGCAGAGACATTCGCTTGCAACAGAAATCAAAATTTCATGATGTAGCTAAATAAACATCAAAGCAATAATGCCATAGTGTCTGCCAATTGATTGTTTGGTTTGCTTAGTCTTTTTTTTTTTTTTTTTTTTTTTTTTTTTTTGTAGCTGTGTCTTCCTGCATTGCTTCTGACCCAGGCAGTGGGCGGGAGTCAGGGATCGTACTTCCACAAGGAGCTAAGATGAAAAGAGAAAACTAATGGGTTTTAATTGGTGATCATTAATACATAAGAATGGTGGGGGGGGGACTGCAAGAGACCATAAGGCCCACACTTGGCATTTCCATATCCATTACCACCTATCATCCCTATCCATAATGTTATATAATCTTCTCTTAACACAACCAATTGTTTCATCGTTCACTACACTATTCCATTCATTAACTACTGCTGGTAAACTAGTTCTTGTCTATTTCCTTCTTAAACGTAATTTTTCCAATTTGTATCCATTAGTACGTGCCTTGCTGTCTTAATATGATGACCCTGCCCACATCACCCTTGTTAAAACCCTTGACCCAATTGAATACCTATATGAAGGGTGGATGCGTGCCTTGGCTCGCTCCCTTTTGGTATATAGGTAGACAGTGTTTATCATATTTCAATATTCCCAGTGTTCAGTCTCGTTTTTGAAGGTAAACGTTCTTACTAGTATACTTCACCTTTGTCATATAAGATGTCCAGAAACAGAGGGGCATCCCCGCCACTTTTACTGGTTTCGAGTTAAGCACGGATTGTGAAAGCTGTAAGCCTCTTTTATATATATATATATATATATATATATATATATATATATATATATATATAATTATATATATATATATACATGCATACGTATACATCCTTTCACCACAGAAAGCTTTAGTTGAGGGCACGATCATTTAAGACTACAACTGTGGTTCCCAAATTACGGGGCGCGCGTCCCCAGGGAGACGTGGGGAAGATACAATGAGGGCGTGAAGTCATCTGGTCAAAAATAATTGTTTAATGAGAATAATGAAATTCCAAGATCAAGTATCTGCTGTAATATATGTGCAAAGTATGATTCTGTCAGTCACCCCAGTCCGTTTTCTATGAAGATATGAATAGAAAAGGTATAGAGAAAAGAAATATTCATTACAAAATAGGTGTGTGTGTGGGTTGTTGTACGGGTCTGGTGGAAACAAAAAGGGGCCGTCATATAAAGGCCCAGTCACATCAAGCTTACGACTTGTTTCCGGCCACCTGGTCGCCGGCCAGTTGCAGGTAGTCTTTGGAAGTCGCTGGTGGTCAGTAATAAGATAGGTAGATCTATAGATAGATATATTACAACACACACTGAATAGTCCCCTGTATATAGATTTTCATCTTATCCAACACATTAACTGTTTCCATTTCAATTCCTTGCATAGGTTTTGTGTCGCCGACCGATCGCTTGATTTTCGGTCGAAGGTGGTCGGAAACAGGTCGTAGGCTTGGTGTGACTGGGACTTAAGATAGTTTGCAAACCACTGCTGTTCGGACGCCAAAGAAAAAATAAATAAAAATAAATTAAAAAAACATATAAAATAAATAAGGTGATAAACTATAATAATAGATATAATAAGATAAACAGTGATGATAAATTTAGATATAAAGTAGAATATATAAAACATGAATAAATAAAAGACATTAAAAATCTGGTGAACTACGAGCAACAAAGTTTAGAGACCACAGCTGCACAGTATAGGGCATGACCTGGTGGACCTTGTCAGTGTAAGGGATGCTCTCCCCAAGTGTGATCTAACTGGCAAATGTAACGCTAAGCAAGACTGACAATCGCCCTCAACGTCACTTTTGTACGCTTAACATCAACGCGAGAATGTACTCGACGTTTGATCTCCCCGATTTGACAGCCGAGTAGTCTCGCCCGAGTCACGTTGTTTTTGGATTCTGGTGGTAAATGACTTGCAAGAGTCAAAATTCTGTTCTTGTTAAAAACGGAAGTCATGACATAGCAATACATTGTTTTCGGAAGAAGTTAAGTAATAAAACATTTACCGGAAAATATCGCTAACGATGGTAATTTGACGTAATGCTAATATTAATTATATTTTTGATGTCCCCTTCACGCGTCCGCGCGCGCACGCACACACACACACACACACACACACACACACACACACACACACACACACACACACACACACACACACACACACACACACACACACACACACACACACACACACACACACACACACACACACACACACACACACACATGGAATAAATTGAAAGAGAAAACAGTGAGTGTTAAAACTATACACGACTTTAAGAAAGAACTGGATGCGGAAAGATACAACTGCGGGTCCCTTCGAGTATAGCTCTTCTCCCGCAAAATACAACTAGGTAAATACACACACACACACACACACACACACACACACACCATCATATGTGGACAACAACGCCTACCATTTTATGAACTTAATCTAGACTAGTTCTACAATTTAAATCAAGTATTGTAAATATCACGTTCGCACAGGCATGTCCATATATATAGATATATGCATACAAGTCTATATGTATATATGCATATAATACACAAGTTGTTGTAAAATACATAATGGACAAGATAAACAACCCTGTTATGACTTGGTTTATATCCATCTTATATTTTTTTTACTTGTATTAATTTATTAATTCTCTATTTGTTATTTATTCTCTTTTATTTAAAAAATCAGAACACAAAGCCTTGGTCCCTAATTTTATTTTCCATTTTATACATTTTTTATTTATTTATTTATTTAGTTATTTATTATTTACTTTCTGTTATTTATGAATATCTTTTAATTTTTGTATTATCTTTTTTCAAGGATGAGAATTCGGTTTTTGTCCTTTTATTTTATTTTCTATTTAATGTTATTTTCATTTATTTATTGATCAGTTTAGTTATTATTATATATATCTATTATTATTATATATATATATATATATATATATATATATATATATATATATATATATATATATATATATATATACAAGCCCACCGGCTACGCCGGGGGCCTTGGCCTGCGGCGCTGCGCCTTAGGCGCGGGCGCTGCGCGCCCTGGGCTACGCCCCTTTTTTGGAAAATAAAGAGTTCTTCTTCGAGTTCTTCTTCGAGTTCTTCTTCGAGTTCTTCTCTTTCGAGTTCTTCGAGTTCTTCTTTTTCGAGTTCTTCGAGTTCTTCGAGTTCTTCTTCGAGTTCTTCGAGTCCTTCTTCTTCGAGTTCTTCTTCGAGTTCTTCTCTTTCGAGTTCTTCGAGTTCTTCTTTTTCGAGTTCTTCGAGTTCTTCTTTTTCGAGTTCTTCGAGTTCTTCTTCTTCGAGTTTTTCGATTTCTTCTTCGAGTTCTACTTCTTCTTCTTCGAGTTCTTCGAGTTCTTCTTCTTCCTCTTCTTCGAGTTCTTCGAGTTCTTCTTCTTCGAGTTCTTCTTCTTCTTCTTCTTCGAGTTCTTCCTCTTCTTCTTCGATTTCTTCGAGTTCTTCTTCTTCGAGTTCTTCTTCACCGTAGTTGGCGGTGTAACCGATTTACCACCAAACGCGAAGGTGTGACCGAATTACCACCGGACGGCGTAAGCAACCATTAAATTTTTTTATATTAGATATATGCATATATATATGTAACTGAAGGCGGAGAAACTATACGAGAAATAATGGAAGAATTACTGCCTTAACGTTTCGACCCTTATACAATTATAATAAATAAAGGTTCAACAAAGAAATTAAGAAAAACAATAGAAGCAGCCTATATTGATACTAATAATAACATCAACCATTGAGATGGTTTTATATGCTTAGCAAGAGCTACAAGTTTATTGATAGTGGATGAAAACAAACGGACAAATGTTCCGAACACGACGACCTTTCCCAGGCACCCTGTGAGGTGACGTGTATGTGTATAAAATGTCTATGTTATACTTTTGTGTTATGCTTTGTGATCAAGACCCTAAGGGTCGAAAACGTTAAGGCAGTAATTCTTCCATTATTTCTCGTATATTTTCTCCGCCTTCAGTTATACATTTGTCATAGTTTAAATCAATATATATATATATATATATATATATAAATATAATTATATATATATATATATATATATATATATATATATTTTTTTTTTCTATTAATCTGAATCCAAAGTTTTTGTCCGCAAAAGATGGACAATATTCCAAGTACATGGATAGGTACTTCTTGAAAAGGTCTAAGAAGGGCTAAGGGCTAAGGCGCTCCTTCTCCATTTGTTCTTGGCGACGCTCAATTTCCACCCTGACACACTCTGGCCATTTCCGCTGTGTAGCCAGTCACTGGTAAAACCCACAAAATTATCTGAAACAGTTCTGTTTGGTGCTCCCCAACGATGTGACCAATGCATAGGAATGGCGTCCTTTTCTTCCGTGATCGGCTCTTGTCGTCCATCGTCGGTGTCTTACCCAACGTGAGCTGCCGAGGTTTTACGTTCATCTTAGGGTTGTTGAGATGATGACGTGTTAACTTGCTCCGTAGTTCCTTTCGTCAGTTTGATGCGTCTTGCTCAGCAAAGTGTATGATGTAAGAAGAAACTTCGTCTAATGATACGTAACCTAGAAATGCACTAGGACTTTACAACGAAATGTGTTGCAATAGAATAAGAAGATGGAATCTCGTTTTTATTAGAAACTGGTTTAGTTTCAGTTAGTAACATGCTTAGAATAGGTACTCTCGATAACTTGAAAATTGTGGAATTCTGAGAGTCCATCGAAGTATTCATGAGACACTTTAAACTAACAAAAATATATGTGCCATTTCTTGTTTATGTTCGACGCACAACAAGTCTGTGCATAAAAGGATTTATAATCTTACATAAATACGTGGATGCCCACTGGTTGAGTGGGTTAGAGCGTCGCTACTTACGGCGGAGGTCGAAGTGACGGCAGTTGGAAACATGCCGCAGGCGAGTTGGACCAAGGACATGGTTCATTAAGTTCCACTCCACAGTCCTTTGTAAGGGGCACCGTCCAAGCCTCCTGATAGGGAGAGTTCGCGACGTTAATCCGAACCACATTAAATGTTGTTCTTCCAAATGTAACCTAATCAGCAAATAATCAACAAGTGGTAACCAAATCATGCAGTGACATATTTCATATCATGTGCGAGATGGTTTGGTAATGAAGAATGATGGTCGACCAATTTTACATAAACGAATGTGTTGCATGACATCGCAGTATGAGAGTGGCAATTTTCACAAGAACAGGATTCGCATATTTAGATAGAAACAACGTGTATTCATATCCGGTAACTCGTAACTTCATTACTCACAGGTAACCAAAGTACATATATATATATATATATATTTGCAGAAACCACTTGGAAACTTATTTTCCACGTGGTTTCTGCAAGTATTGTTTTCACGTGTGCTAAGTGATTTGTTTTGCATATATATATATATAATTTTTTTTTATATATAATCAGCAGTTCCAGGTAATGTAGGAAGGAGGCTCCCCCAATGATAAGATTAAAGACAAATGCGGTACGCTTAGATATTTTTCCTATTTAATCTGTTTAATGTAATATGTTGGACACTAACAAATCCCCTTATAAGGGGGAAGAGCCTTTGGTATATACTGTATATATATATATATATATATATATATATATATATATATATATATATATAATATTTAAAAAAAATCGTTCCAAAATGCTAACACAAAGGAAAATATATGCTAGATAATGGAGAACTGCACACACACGCATGCATGCGCACACACGACACACACACATATACACACACGCGCGCGCGCGCCTCCGCGTTAACATCACATTCACAGATGTGTATACAGATATATGCATACAGGTCTATAATAATATATATATAATAGAAAAGTTGTAGTAAAATGCATAATGGACTAGATAAACAACAATATTATGAATTATTTGTTATTTTGTATAATTTTTGTTGCCTTACTCCCGGGAGTTGGACCCGGGACACCGCATGGGTTCTTAGAGAGCAGTTGATTTTCTTTAAGTCTGGATCCGTATCTCACTTCGAGATCTTGCCTTCCTCTTCTTAGTCTGAAGACGAAGCGGAGAGGTCTGCAAGACCATCCATCCAGTCAGGAGCAAGTAGTCCGGTGAATAGGAGACACCTTCTCTTCATAAGAGAGAACAGGAGTCAGTTTTCCCCTATTTGGGCGCTTTGGACTGGCAATCGGAGAGGAGTGCGGGATTCGAACCCACTAAGCAAAGGCGAGCCCAGCACGCTTCCGATGAAGCCACCAGCGCTCTTTTGAACCATAAAAGGTGAGGAGCCTATACCAGAAGGTGCTAAGTAGCTGCGGCCGAAGCCGTCACCTTTGCCCGATGATGCGCTCTAGGGATTATTGGGATAGGTAACTAGCAGTCGCTGCTGGGAATCGGGGAGGAGTGCGGGATTCGAAACCACAACTAAGCGAATGCGAGACCAGCACGCTTCCGAATACGCCACCAGTACGTTGATGAACCACAGATACACAACTCATGTTGAGGAGTGTGATACGTAGGTAAAGATCTTGCGTAAAGGACGAAAACAAATGAAACCACGACCATAGCCGTGCTAAACCACGAGCTTCCAAGATCTCTTGGGGGAAATCGTGGGAGGATTCTTGAAAGAATATTCCATTTGTGCCTAATGTACATGTAAGCCACGGAGCCTTTGTTCATTTAACACATATCCGGGGTTTTGGACGTTTGGGCCGCGGGCATGAAGGCCGGATTGGAATGATTCAGTGGTATTGGATGGAGTGTGTGTGTGTGGGGGGGGAGTTTGTTACCTCTTTTGTCCTACAGCCCCTTTAGAAACTCCAAGGCGGTTGCATGAACCCCGCAATAGAAAATTGTCTGGCTAATCTTCGAGTAAATAGGATGGAGTCGGTCGAGATGTTTGCAAGACTGATTTGATTGGAAATGGCACAAAAACATATATTGAAGTCCATTAGTGAGGGTGAGGTGTAATGTGATATATACCCGTGTGTATATAGTATATATATATATATAATATATATATATATATATATATATATATATATATATATATATATTCTATGGAGGTCAGTATTATGTTTCTAACTTCTATATGCCCGCGGGCTGGCTGAGTGGGTTAGAGCGTCGATACTTGCGGTGGAGATTACTTCGAGCCGTGCCGCCAACGAGTTGGACCAAGGGGATGGTTCATTAAATTCCACGTTACAAAGCTTCTGTAAAGGGCACCCTCCTAGCCTCCTGATAGTGGGAGTTCGTGACGTTAAACCGAATCGCTATTTGACCACCACCCCTAAAAAAAAAAAGCGGGGGGAGGGGAGGGGAGAGGGTATAGTGGGGGGAGGTGGGGTTGGGGGCGAGGTGGGTGTCACCAGAGATTAGGACAGAAGGTAGGAGATAGGGATGTATTTGGTAGGAATCCAAAATATAGATCATTCTCAGTATCAGAAATCCATTGATATGTTAAAATTTCCCATATTCGGAAAAAAAAATCCGGATACTTGAATCACTTTCTTATAATTCTCCTGTATATTCGAAAGATGCTTTCAGCTCGAACATCGGGGTTTTCTGAATTTCAGAGTTCCGAAATAGAGAGGACACAGTAATTTATTCTGTGGTGGTCGAAGGCAAGACATGGCGGACGTGATGGTATCAAGGACTTCGTGGTGATGCGGGGAGTCCCACAAGGCGCAGGAATGGCGTCCGGGCGTGATGGAGCGGGGAACATTCTTTAGGGACGGGGGACGGTGACGGTGACCGAGGGCGGTCGAGAGGTTCCCTTAAGGTACACTCGGGACTTGTACCGCGAAACCTTAGAAAGGATCACTAAAAGGATCAAAGGGATGTTCTGTTTGGGGAAAAAAAAAAAAAAAGTGGGGGAAGGGTTCGGTACCTGTATCTCGCGTACACATTTTTCACTTTTTTTTTTTTTTTTAAGATATATTTTATTTCATGTGGATTAAGTACGTTAGGTTAAGTTAGATTAGGTTTCTTTAGATGATATTAGGTTAGGACCTATTGGGCAATGTAATTTTTATGTAAGTTATCCGTGTTTGTGAGATTCTAGAATTTTACCAAATGTAGATCCATCTTTCCAGGAGGCTTCGGTAATGATTACATTGGGTTCTATATATTGATGGATGATGTGATTACGTATTTGCACAGTTGCACATCAGTTTGATTAATTATATTAAATATTACTTTGTGGTGAACGTGTAATTTTACGTTTGTATGATTAACGCGTCGGGTTTGATCCCACTTTGAACGATGTAGGCCCAAGTTCGATTCCAGCAGCTAGGCGCCTCCTGGTGTAAAATCCTTACTGCTCACATCTTAACATGTGAAATAGATACACAATAGTAATAATAATAATAATAATAATAATAATATGCGGTTTATTGGGTATAGGAGCATTACTGCTCAAAATACACACACACACACACGCACACATACGACTCGTGGCGCAGTTGGTAGAGTTCCCGGCCACCACTGCGGTGGTCCGGGTTCGAATCCCGCCCAGGGCTGAAATAGTTTCAGTATCGTTGCGATGCGAATCGATACTCCAACTCTCGTGGTGTGTGTGTGTGTGTGTGTGTGTGTGTGTGTGTGTGTGTGTCATATATGTGCTCTGAGCTCTCTTCTGGGAGGGAAATAGCTGTCGATCACGAGCCCAACACGTGATCCAAGACAATGGTGAATCACATATACAGACATTTGCCGGAAGTTTAACTTCAGTAATCAAGGCGAGGATGTTATGCAAAACAGTTGATAAAATACGAGGCTGTAAAAGGTCAAAACCACGTTATTTTCTGCAGTTAAACAACGCATCTCTTATATTTAAAGACTAGAATTTGGTAAGGTGCCTACGCCAAGAGGCGCTTTTCTGCGGTCGAAGCCGTCACCTTTGCACCATTATGCGCTTTAGGGACTATTATGGGGCAGGAGTGCGGGATTCGAATTGACAATTAAGCTAATGCGAGACTTGAGATTACGCCACCAACATACAGACTTTAGAGATAAAAAAAATATATATATACATATATATATATATATGTATATATATATGTATATAAGTATATATATATATGTATATATATATATGTATATATATATGTGTGTGTGTGTGTGTGTGTATGTATGTATAATAAAATAAAATGTTGGGTACATCAAACTCTCCATATGCATCATTTTGAAATTGGAAAAAAAAAGTCCTTTTCTGGTACAATTTCTAGTTAAACGAATAACTCAAAATGTTGGGTAGATGAAGCCTTCAAAAAAGGTGTAATTTTTGAATTTTGAAGTCTGTATTTCAGAACAGACTACTGAAACACGGTGAGGGAGATTTCTTTCTGTTCAGCTTTCAGAGCTATTCCCAAAGGCTTCAGGGGCTTGTCATCCCGAAGAGGAATCATGAAAATAGAAGCCACATCAACACAACAGGCAAAAACAAATGCATAAGGGAAAGATGAACAGAAATGTATGTTTATTTTATTTCATTTTTTTAAGGATTTTCAAAGCTACTCCTCAGTGTAAGCGGTGCTTAGATGAATAGATACTGAGAAATAATTATGAACTCCTTTAGTGCACAAATGTTATGAAAACGCCAGCAAGAGTTATTGTTCATGTATACATATATATTAGTGAGGTCGTTTATGAAGACGTGTATGTTGCGGTGGGGCAAAAAAAGGAATTTTGGTTTTGTCAAGGCTTTTGCTCCCTCCCTGTCCGTTGTTGTTTCTTGTTTATCATGATTTCTCATGCTACCTTTAGGTGACCTTCCTGATGGTGGCTCCCCAGCTAGGTTGGGATAGGAAGGGTACCATGATTAAGGCCCTTTTTCTATAATTCTTGTCATGGGGAGCGGGTGGGAGTGAGTAGGGTGTGCCCTAAAAAGGGCTGCTCAGTGGTACATGCTGCTGTCGAACTGTAGTACCCACTGTGGAGCGACCACTGGGTCTGCACCACTACCCGTATGGGTTGTGATCAGGAACTTCCAGTGATCACCTTCACCAGTTCCCACCATCACGCACCATCGTCGGAGGATTTAATTTATATATTTTTTATCTTATTTATTTTTATCTATTTATTTATTTTTGTGGGAAAAGTTTGACAAGGACTGTATATGCTCTTAGTATCAGTCGTCGCCTTACTCCCGAAGCAACTCTCATATGGATGTCGAACCCAGGTCACCACGTGGGGTAGTTTTTTTTTTTTTTCAGTCTGTTTACGAATCTCGCTTGGATATCTTGCCTCCGTCTACTTAGCCTGAAGACGAGGCGGAAAGGGCTGCAAAATCTTGAAATGGGATTCATAACACGTAGGAAGGAACCTCACCCGCGACTGTAGCTAGGTGGCTTAGAGTGGGTGACTAGGATTAGGTGACCATGATTGTGGGTCTGTGGGTGACTTAGACTGGTTGCAAGGGTGACTCGCTTGAGTCAAAAGGTGACTGGGTGACTTTGATTGCATAGTGACTGTGGGTGACTGGGATTAGGTGACTGTATGACTGTGTGTGACTTGGGCTGGGTGAAAGGGTGACTGGTTGAGTCACTGGGTGACTGCCTAATTTTCGCCGAAACCAGCGAATAAATCAGCGCCTGTGAGTCTGAACGATTAAACAATTCAGCATAACTCCCACCAATTCCGTTTTCTCGCATTAGCATGAAATTGTATTACTGGTCTACTCTTTTCCCTGATGTTCATTTCACGATGATGAAGCTGAAGGATTATCTCCTCATTCGTGTGTGTGTGTGCGCGCGTGTGTGCGTATTTCTTTACCCAAACCTTCTTTAACTTGCTTTTCCATGTGTGGATTATCTCGTTCCCTGTGTTTTGTGACTTTATTTTCATTGGCTGTGCCCCTCCTTGAACATGTTTACCTATCCTGATTTATTTCAGTTGTTTGTTAGCAGCATCAATCATAATTACTTGGACTTCTGAAATGATAATAATGAAGAGAGGAACGGTAGAGAGAGAGAGAGAGAGAGAAGAGGAAGGGAAGCAGAGAAAGGGGACATACACATGGTGTATTTCCAGATAAAAAGAAAGAAAAAAATGAAAATGACAGAGAAAACGGGAAACGTGACGAGAGACCCCCCTCCCCCCCCCAAAAAAAAAAAAAAAGACAAAAGGGAAGGTTGTTGAAGGGTAAACAAGAGCATGGGACGGAATGAAACGAGAATTTAAGCAAAGAGGAAGGCGCGCGTTCAGTGGAAATGAGTTTTTCTTGGAGGGCACAAAAGGCTGGCAACTTAATCATTCCGAATACAAATGTCGGGCAAACAGATGCGCAGAATGAAGGGGGAATTTATTACGTTTGAATGCATATTTCCACGAATATGATGTACAGCAGTAGTGGCGGTCGTCGTAATGGATGCGTTTCGTAATATAAATGTATATTGTTTTCGGGGCTTTTATTCTCTGCAACGATAAGTTACAACAATACTCCCCTTTTTATTACACGTACACACACACACACACACACACACACACACACACACACACACGCACACAGGAGAAGTAAAATTCTTCAATATGGTGATGCGCTTTTTATTTACTTATTTTAGTTTATTTTGTCGATTTATTATTATTATTATTATTATTATTATTATTATTATTGCTATTATTATCATCAATATTATTATACTATTTTTCTATAGTCAGATTATATTCATTTTTTCTATTATTTTTTATTTATTTATCTTTGTTTTTTACAATATGGTATGGATTTGATTAGGACTCCTTCCCGCTTTTTCTTGTTCAACCCTGTAATGAGTACAATCACCTTGCCTTTTCCCGAACTAAAAAAAAAAAAAAAAAAAAATGGAATTTTTCCTTCGTTTCGTTCACCGAATTACGACGCACTCTTTCAAGGTGTTCTTTGCATTCCTCTTGGCAAGAGCACAGTCATAAAGGAGATCCGATGAAGTCGTTTCCGAAGTAATTTTAATTCAGAAGCCAGAGTAATTTTTTCTAAGGTCAGTTGCAGTGCAGCTGGCTAAGGCTTCTCGTCCTGCGGAGTTTTTTTTTTTTTTTTTTTTCTTCTTCTTCTTCTTCTTGTTCTTCTTCAGGGTATCGCTGTAAAAGTTAAGTTAATTCGAATAAAGTTCTGTGTTAAATATTTTATTGTAATTATTGTAATTTTTTTTAGAGGGGCAAGCTTTTTTTCAGGAGTCACTAACAGTATTAGATTTTGGTTAATTCGGATGAAATTACGTGTTAAATTATTTTTTATAATGGTTATTAATGATAATTATTTAAGATTTTTCAGGGGTCGCTGTAAATTTATTATTGTTAATTCTGATGAAGTTCTGTGTTGATCATTTTTTTATAATTCTTTTTAATGACAGTTATTTCTTATTTATTGTTATTTATTTGAGCAAAATTTTCAGAGAATAACTGTATCATTATTAGGTTCTTGCTTATTCTGATGGCGTTGTGGTTGAACAAATATTTTTATAGTTTTCTTTATTCATATTTGTTCATTAAAAAATCCAACTCCAGTAGAGTGCAAAAAAAAAAAATGTAAATTAATAAATGAATAGAAAAATAGAATTGTCATGGATATTTCGTAGAAAATGTACCGAAGTATTACATTTAGTTTAAATGTAATAAGTTGTTAATTACTATCTAAAAACCTCGTTAATATTCATAGCATCAGACTGGCGGGTCTCGCATTCGCTTTTTTTGTTGGCTCGAATCCCGCACTTTTCTCCGATGCCCATTAGTGATAGGTCCCTACCCCAACAGTCAAGGCGTATAGGGCAAAGGTGACGTCTCGGGTTGCACCTAAGCGACTCCCGCTGTAAATGCCTCGCTTTAACCGGCATAAGAATTGAAGGAACGGCAGGACACCCTAGGGCCTACACTAGAGAGTTCCGTGTCCTTTACCACTTGTCATCCCTGTTCATTAATTCATCTCGTCTTTTCTTAAAACAATCAATTGTTTCAACGCTTACTACGTGGTTACTAACGGTGGCATTAAAAAAAAAACTTTCATTATATAAATATATAAATCCTCGGAAGGGAAATATTTATATAAGGAAAGATTTTTTTAGGAATACCACCGTAAGAATCTTACGGTGGTATTCTTAAAAAAATTCTTTCCTTATATAAATCTTTCCCTTCCAAGGATTTATATAAGATTTATATAGGGAAATATATATTTTTTTAAGAATACCAACCGTAAGTCTATTTCATTCGTTAACCACTCAGTATGGTAAACCAGTTCTTGTCTATTTCCATCTCAAACCTTTTTATACAGAAGCGATCATCAACTCTCCCTTCGTCATATAATATTTACCCTCTTGGTTTGATACACCCCCCCCCCGTAAGTACAAAGACGTAAACATAAAATGACAAAAGAAAAAGTCGTTTAATTTCGAAATTTTGCTCAAAATTGCTTTGATAAAGAAAGACAACATACATACCAAACACCTGGACAGCCAGGTGTATCACATTTCAGAATTAATATTAAAATTGTAGGTGTGATTTGTTCACCCACCACTCACGTAATATTTCTACCCTGTTCCTCCCCCTACCACTTTCCTCTCCCTCTCCCTCCTCCTTCTCCTCCCCCCTTCTTCCCCTCCCCTGTTTCTTCTCCCCCTCCCTCCTCCCTCTCCCTTCTCCCCCTCCCTCTCCCTTCTCCCTTCTCCCCCTCCCTCTCCCTTCTCCCCTCCTCATTCCCCTCCTCCTTCCCCTCCTTCCCCTCCTCCCCTCCCCCTCCTCCCTATCCGCCTTTTCCCCCTTCCCTCCCTTCTTCCCCCTTCCTTCCCTTCTTCCCTCCTTTCTCCCTTCTCCCCTCCCTTCTTCCACTCCCTTCTTCCCTCCCTTCTTCCATTCCCTTCTTCCCCTCCCCTCCCTTCTCCCCTCCTCTTCTCCCCTCCCCTCCTCCTCCCCCTCTCCCCATCCTTCTTCTTCCCTTTCCCCCTTCCGTCCAACTCATCCTCCCCTATCCCTGCTCCCACTTTCCTCCTCCTCCTCCTCCTCCTCCTCCTCCCCCATCCCTCCTTCACCTCCTCCCCCACCCTCCTCCACCTATCTCTTCACTTGCCACCTCTCCCTCCCCCCCCAAAAAAAAAATCTTGCAGTTCGAGATTTAAAGGTTAAGTCTGTTGCAACGAGTGAAGTCATAATGGAAACTGGGCCAAAGTGAGTCCGAATTCATGGGAGCCGAGCTGTGAGAGAGAGAGGGAGTGAGAGAGAGAGAGAGAGAGAGAGAGAGATGGAGGATGGGAGGGAGAGAGGGAGGGGAGAGGGCGGATAACACGTGGACATAAAAAAAAAAAAACGGAAGTAGGAAAAAGTTATCAGATAACAATAATCAGAAGTTTAATTAGTTACACAGGTGGGTTGAGCGCGTTATTAGTGTGCGTGATTTTGAAAATGTGTCCGGGGGAGGGGGGGCAAACCCTCCCCCCCCTTTCGCCCCCCTTCCGGCGATTTGCATATATTATGAGCATTTAGTCGTTTCACGAGTCTTTTCGGTCGTGGTTATGAGGATTTCTCTCAAAACTTCAGGAGCGTAAAAGTATTCCGAAAATGTTTGTTTATATATTTTCGTTCAAGTCGAGGAAGAGTGACTCTCGTTTGAAACGCTATCTTCGCGTCTCTCTCTTCTTCTCTCTTCTGTGGATCCTATTCCTCTTGCAGATCCAGCCTATCTCTCTCTCTCTCTCTCTCTCTCTCTTTCTCTCTCTGTCTCTCTCTCCTTTTCACTTCATTTTCATCGCGTTCGGTATCACAATGAGTTGCGATGATAAATCATGCTGATACGAGAGTTCCCGGCCTGTAATGAGGGTGGATGCTACGTACACGCGCACTCACATACACGCACATGCGCGCGCACACACACACACACACACACACACACACACACACACACATACGTACATAATGTACACATGCGCTCACACACTCACGTACACACATGCATACTTACGCACATAACGCACACATGCGCGCGCGCACACACATGCACACACACACACATGCACACACACACACACACACACACACACACACACACACACACACACACACACACACATGCACACACACACACATACACACACACGTACACATACACATGCATACATACGCACATAATCCACACATGCGCACGCGCACACACACATACGCACACATACGCACACGCATGCACTCATACGCACACACAACCCACATGTACATATACGCACATAAACACACATACGCACACGCACACATACGCACACGCATGCACTCATACGCACACACAACCCACATGTACATATACGCACATAAACGCACACATACATATACACGTACGTACGTACATACACGCATACGTGCACACACGCATACGAGTACATATAATGTCGCTCACCCTCCTTACAAAGAAGAGACATCTATGATCTATGGGCAAAAGCTTTCTCCAACCAGTAGGCCTTTCCTATCTAGTCAGACTCCTAGATTCCTTTGGTCTAAAAAGTACACTTCTTTTGATCCGTTTATCCCTCTCTGTGGTTCATTGCACTGCACCCCCCCCCTCTTTTTTTTTTTCTTCTTTTCTTTTTCTTTTCTCTTTCTTTGATCCACCCTCTTCTTTGAATTCCTTACTTGCAATCGCCTGCGAGCGGCACGGGCACTGTCCACGATACTTGACCCACTCTCACTTCGGTGATATTGTTATTGTTGTTGTTCGAGCTGTCAGATCATTCTCCTTCGCTGGGTTAGGGATGGCGGATTGAGCTCGAGACAAAAGGGAATTTTGATTAATCGAGAACGCGCTTTGGTTTTGGCACAGTTCTTCGTCTGAATAAAGTTTGGTGTCTGCTGAAAAAGAGACTTCAATATACTTAGGCGATTGATGTCCTGCTAATGTCCATGACATTTCTCGCATCTTTCTGGCCTATCCACTCTTCTCTCTCTCTGTCTTCCTCTTCTTTCTCTGTCTTTTATTCTTTTCTCTCTTTCCATATCTGTTTCTGTCTGTCTTACTGTCTCTCTATCTCTCCCTCTCTCTCTCTCTCTCTCTCTCTCTGTCTCCTTCCCTCCCTCCCTTTCTCGTACTTCTCTCTCCCCCTCTCTATTTGCCATACACCTTACGTCATCACATTATACTTCTTTTGTTTTTTTCATTTCTTTAATTTGCTCTTCCCCATTCTTCCTTTCGTCTC